>NC_133372.1:37468188-37697203 GCF_049309525.1 Garra rufa
CAAAACAAGCAGATTCTCAGAACGCCTTCAGATGTCTTTTTTATGTTAATTGTTTGTGCATTAAAAAGACTTGGGAACACTCCAAGGAACAGTCTGTTCAAGGCAGGGAGAAGTCACATCAGCAGGACCCCATTTCAATTTTGAACCGCACAGGTGCTAAATGTATATGAGACTTCCTTTTTAGCTCTAAAATCAATCAGCTTCTTTGTTGTTTATGATTAAAGTACTACCAGTGCATTTCTGTGTGGGTGGCAGCCTTGTGGAGAGAATGAGGGAAGTCAAATGTAGGATTTTGTGATTTTAACATTGAATGAAACTATTAAAATTATTTGTTAGTTTGAAATAGCTTCTGTTCATGCCACGATATCTCAAATTATGTTTGATGAGGAGCCGTGATATTACTTTGCAGAGCAATTGTGCTTATAATTAGTCTTTAGATTTACAGAGGGACCTGAATCACACCTAGAGACCAGAATTATGGTAGAACTACCTGGTCTCATGATAAAAACGTACCTAGGGGCACTTTTTCACGAGATGCGAAATACGTAAATAAGTACATATCACTGCAGTTTCCAAAAGAAATTAACACTTCAAGCAATAAAACTGTGACGCCTATTATTCCTTTTCATACAAAGTATAATTTACAGAGTTTGAATTAGCGTAATTATAACACAATATTATATCAGGGCTGCCAACTCTCACGCATTTGGCGTGAGACTCACGCAATTAACATTTTTCACACGCTCGCAGTCAAAAGCACCCTCCAGTAAAACTGTAATAAGATACTGGCTAAACAGATTTGGTAAAGGCTCCAGTGCGTATTTGTGTTTGTGGAAATCACCAAAAGACAACGTGTTTTCGTAGTGCTGAGCTGTGTAGCCAATCACAGGCATATCTGTTGATCTTGAACACCTGTGATTGGCCATTGCATTCTGAATTCACTCACATCTAAACACCAGATTTTTTTTCCCCCTGTACACTTGCCAGTCCTCTCACTGTAAATAAGTGGTTCAGTTTTTATTTAAGCAATAAGGTACGCGAGGCCGTGCTGTATCGTGAATAAAAAAAAAATCTGGTTTAGATGTGAGTGAATTCAGAACGCAATGGCCTTATTGCTTTTATAAAACGGTTACCACACAATAACAATATTAAAATCAAAAATATATATTAATTTACATATTAGGTTGTACATTAGGTTGTACATTTTCATAAAGTAAAATCATTAACTGCCTTCCACTGTAAAAAGTAGTCCCTAACTGCTACAGCTGTGTTTACGTTGCTAAGGGTGGTTGCTAAGGGGGCTCAATGATACACAAATTCGTTGAGTGAAGCAGTCATAGCAGTGCCGTATCATGAATACGACACAGCTGCTGACCAATCAGAATTGAGGAATGGAACTAACCGTTTGGCCATATGACCTGTAAAAGAAGCAAAGTTTCAGGAGTGATAAATCCCTCATGAATGAAGGATTTATTTTTGAATGGGAGAAAAATTTCTCAGAACAGCAGACTAATAGATTAACAGAAAAGCATTGGAATAGGCTATATGTCGAACGTCACCTGACCAACCCCGGAAAACAGGTCTCATTGCTTCCGCTTGTGGGAGAACATGTTAATAGCCGTAATAAATAATGGCGATATCGACGGACTTTTAAGGTAATGGGTTAAACAAGCCAGCTGTTTATTGTGGACGTTTCATTCGATATTTATATATAAATGTTAGTGAAAAGAATAAAAATTAAAAACTTTTATATATCAATCCACATATGTGATGGACATTGGTTATGATCATTTTTAGTGTCTACTTTGAAGGAATCTTGAGTAAATCATGTTCATATTTAAAGAGGCATATGCAAAACGCGTGAACCGGAAGCAACGAGACCTGTTTAGCAGAAAACGGAAGCCTGTTGCGCATAACCCCTATTTTCGTGTCAAAATATTTTTTTAAATGAGGTTGCAATTATTTATAAAAGTATAATGACTACATCTTGCAATTCTTTCACTGTACATTGCTATTCATGTTGTGGTAAAAAGTTTTTAGTTTTGCAGCCCTGCAACAGTTATTTTACATCATTTTATGATCAAAACACAGTATGACATTTTTATATATATAAAAAATAACAAATAATTTCACAATGCTGATATCAAACCGTTCTGTTTTTGCTTCAAATGTTTAAATCATAAAATGCTCATGCTACATGTGTGTAGCATCTTTGTTTGTATCGTGATTAAAATGCAGTGTTTAGTTCTAGCTATTTTTTTTTTAAATTATTATTAAAAATGTTAAAATGTTAAAATGTTGTTGTAGTAGCAGCAACTGCAAAAATAGTTTCATGGCCAGGAAAAAATATGAAGGGCTGGCAAATTTTTTCAAATCACCAAATTTTTTTGTTTGTATCATGATTAAAATGGCAGATATGGCAAAAAGTTTTATGTCCTGCTTGCAAGTGTAGAAATTACGACAAAAGTATTATAATTTCCCTACTGTAGATTAAGGTGTAATAACTTACCTGTGAAATACTCATTTTCATTTATTTTACAGAATTGTTTTTCAATATTACTGTCATAAGACTAATAATATAAAATTATTATTATCATTGTATTCTAATTTGTTTGGTTTCTAAATATACCAGTGTTAGAGTGAAGGCTGAAATACACTACAGGACACTACAGATTTTTTAAACAATAGGTATCATACACTTAAGCCTGGAATACACTACGCAATTTTTGCCCCGATTTTCAGTCTGGAGAAGTTGAGGCTAGTTGCTGAAAGTCAGAGCGAGTCTGCAGATTTGAGTTGACAGATTCCATTAAAAAATTGCGTAGTGTATGATGGTCACAGACTCCGATTTTTTAGCTTCAGACTTTGATTCCATCCAGTCGGAGGATATCAAACATATTTGATATTTTCAGACTTTTTTGAACGCATATTGTTTTCATTTGTTATGCGTCTCCTAGCAACAAGGCGGACATTTCTGCATGAGCTTGTTGTGATCGGAACGACTTTAAAGTCTGCTAGTGGATCCTCATTCGTGTAGTGTATGATGGCCAGTTTTCCTCTGTCACTGTTTACAAAGTCGGTAAAGGCTGGAATACACAACTTTTAAAATCTGAACAGATTAAAAAAAACAAAAAAAAACAGGCATCATACACTTACCGAATCAAATGGAATCAAAGTCTGAAGCTAAAAAATCAGAGTCTTTGACCATCAAACACTATGCGTTTTTTAATGGAATCTGTCAACTCAAATCTGCAGACTCGCTCTGACTTTCAGCGACCAGCCTCAACTTCTCCAGACTGTAAATCGGTGGAAAATCAGGGCAAAAATTGTGTAGTGTATTCCAGGCTTAATTTAGACTGAGACACCATATCACAACTAAAAAGAGGATTGAGTCCGCTTTAAACATCAAGATCAATTCAATAGCTTTTTCCTTTTTTTAGTTTGCACAAACATTCAGCCGTTCTCCTGTTCTGGTGATATCACTTTTAGCATAGATCATTGAATCCTATGACCAACGCAGCATCGCGTTCAAAAATGACCAACGAGTTTCGGTATTTGTCCTATTTAAAACTTGACTCTTCTGTAATTATATTGTGTACTAAGATCGGCGGAAAATGTAAAGCAAAGGAAGTTTGCTGCCGTAATATGGAGGCAGTAGGTGCAGTAATATCACGCAGCGCCTGAAGTTCGGTCACAATTTCGAAAAGCCGGTCACATTGGCAGTAGTCTTGCGTAGCCAGACCTTCAGACTAACGGCTGAAGGTCTGGAATTCATGGCAGCTTTAATTGGCCAAGGCCCGCCCATAAGGCCGTTTGACCGACATGTCAAACAACCAATCACAGTTCGTTTTGTTCAGCGTCACGTTTCGGGGTGTAGAAATGCTCCCACAACAACAGACTGGCATGCAACAAGTCAGTCATTGAAATAACCAGCATTGAAAGTTAACGAAGAAGAGGGAGAACAAGCAGTAAGTCAGTAATTTGTTCGCGAACGTCGCAAATGTGTATAACAACAACGGCGTCTGCATAAGCACCTTTTAGCAAAACGCGAGTAAATCAGTCTGCGCTTTGTTTCCCGGCTGACCGAAAATAAACGCGACACTCGCGTGTTCCGGACATCCGATCAAATTCAACTAATCAGATCACGACTTCGACATTCGTGAAGTGTTTCCAGTTAAGTGTACCATATGCATCAGACGTTTAGCCAACGTTCCGTGGGCGTGACGTCTGAGGCTGAGACTACATTGGCAGTTACCTAGCTGGGAACTAATTTCAGGCGCTGCGTGATATTACTCCGCCTGCTGCGTCCATATTACGGCAGCAAACTTCCTCGACTATTACACCGGAATTATCGGCCTAGAAAATCACAGCTTTACATTTTCCGCCAATCTTAGTACACGATAGAATTACAGAAGAGTAAAGTTTTAAATAGGAACGATATCGAAACTCGTTGGTAATTTTTGAACGCGATGCTGTGTTGGTCTCATAGGATTCAATGATCTATGCTAAGCTATGTTGAAAGTGATATCGCCAGAACAGGAGAATGGCTGGATTTCAAAACGGTAAAACTCAACTTATTAACTCTATTTCCAAAAAAGTGGAGTGTTCCTTCAACTTTTAACAAAAAGTCCCTGGATATTTCAACTCTGAACCGCTGCAATATGTACCTGAAGCAATGTAATAAAAACGAGCAGGGTTCACGTATTGAACCTGTTTTTTAGCGCCACTTAGTGGACATTTCTTTTTGAAACTGTCGCGAAACGTGCAGTAAGGTACATAAAAACAGTGCTGCAAAAAAGTACCCAGAGGTACGTATTTTTATGAGACTGGGTTGCTATTATTATTTGTTTCAAAACTAGTTGTTGCAACAACTACAAATGCTTTCCTCCATCCTCATTACATTTTCTTCTGGTGCAATTTGTCTTTTGCTGTTTGGCATCAGTCATATATCACTTCTGTCATTATTTAGACTGACAGAAATACACACAACTTCATTTTGCTCTCCAATACTTTTAACAGATGAAAGTGTTGTCACTGCTTGAAGTCTGTCTGTCTAAATGATGCAAATCTCAAATGATGAACCTCTTAGGAGATTGATTTAATGTCTAATGGTAGACAAGTAGAAGAGGATCAGTATTGATTTTCATTTGAGATACTTGGCAGGACATAAAGAGGATGATTTCATGTCTCATTGTTTCTGTAATTGAAACTAAAAAGTGGTTTGGAATCTAATATAAGGTACATTTCAAAAGGCAAATGCCAGATTGCTTGCAAGGTCTAAATGGACATCAAAGATTTTAATAATCAAAGTAAAATATGTTTGCCAATTTCTTCAGTTAAATGAGTTTTTCGTGTTTGCACAGACTGAGAGTTTGTACTGTGGTGATTTTCATTTAAGTTTCTGTTGGATTTAAGAAGTGTTGCCCACAGCAGAGTCATGTTTCATATGCTTCTTCCCAATATTATAGCCAAGATTACCTACCCATATAATTATTGCTGACCTTCGGTTTCTCAACTATCATACTAAGGGAATTGAAGACAGATGGCTTTCCTGGACAAATGATTTTTCCATAAACAAAACAACGCCAGAAAGAAAACACTGACAGTTTCTGGAAACCGACTCTGCATTAGTGTGTTGTATTTTCTGCCCCCTCTAGTGGCAACAATCAGAACTGCAAAAGTCATGATTTTTTTCAGACAGGTTTCCTAAATCGCACACATCACTAACTTACAAGTATATGTAATTTTTTTTTCCTAAAAAATATTTTTTATATTTTAGTGGTTGTTTATGAAACATATACACTGCTGCTCAAAGATTTGGGATCATTAAGATTTTTAATGCTTTAAAATGGTTATAAGAGACTTTTCTGCTCATCATGGCTGCGTTTGTTTGATTAAAAATACAGAAAAAGCGGTAATATTGTGAAATATTAATGCAATTTAAAATAGTGCTTTTCTGTTTTAATATACTTTAAAATATAATTTATTCCTGTGATGCAATGCTGAATTTTCAGCATCATTACTCCAAACATTTATTTATTATCAGTGTTAACTAATTTTTGATAAATAAAACAAATTAATTTTTTTTTAAATAGGAGACTTTTGTAACAATAAACACCTCGTCCAGAGTTTGGGTTCAGAACATTTTTCCTTTCTTTATCTCTTTGAAAAAAATTAGGAAATTAATTTCTTCGGCGAGGATGTGTTAAATTGATAAAAAAATGATAGTACTTATATTGTTAGAAAAGATTTTTGTTTTGAATAAATGCTGTTCTTTTTAACCTTTTATTCATCAAATAATCCTGAAAAAAGTATCACAGGTTTCAAAAACTATTAAGCAGCACAACTGTTTCCAACACTGATAATAAATCAATGAAAATTCAGCATCTAAAAGTAATAAATCAGTGTATTACAATGATTTCTGAAGGATCATGTGGCACTAAAGACTGGAGTGATGGCTGAGTAAAATTCACCTTTGCATCTCAGAAATAAATTATATTTTAAAGTATATTAAAATAGAAGAGGACTATTTTAAATTGCATTAATATTTCAGAATATTATAGTTTTTTCTGTAGCTTTGGTCGAATAAATAGAACTTTGATGAGCATAAAATATTTTTTTTTTTAAATAATAAAAATCTTACTGAGCCCAAACCTTTTGAGCGGAAGTGTATGTGAAGTATTAATATTTTCTAATACTCTAATTTTCAAAATGATTATTTTTTACTAAGTTGCCATATATAACCATATTGTTCTAAAATGAGAAGGAATTTTTTAATCAAACCTAAATTCATGTCTTAGTCACATTTTCTTGGTTAAATAAAGATTACTTACACTAGATTTTATTTTATATTTTTACAACAACAGTATACTCTATAATATTATGTTTATTAAAGCCAAGTAATCTCATCAAATTAGTCTTTTTAAGCATTCTACATTTATTCCAAAATAATAACTCAAGGCAGTAACAATGCAAACAATATATTTTATTTGTGAACTTATCTTCAGCTATTCTTTTTAATAGTTAATTTTTAACTATTTTAGAATTTTTCAGATCATTGGTTGGATCATGAGAGACCAAAGCTCAGTAAATATTGCCAACATACACAGAGATTTACAAAATTCATTTGATTCCTCACTAAAAACTCCTTCAGGCTATTTTAAGTCTTAATTTTGATGTAACAGAGTGGTTATATCTAAGTGTATGGGTTGTTTACTTACTTTTTTAAATGAGTCTTCCAAATTAACGCCATTATATTGTTCATTCAGACATAAGAGGCGGGATTTATGGCATGAACCAATCACAGCTGAACATTAGCAGTCATATTCAATCATATGGCAATGACTTTCATGTGACTTTCCCCTATTAATTTTCAATTACACCCCCCTCCCACACACATCAAACCGCATGCTTTAGGGGGTCTGTTGAACCTTAGTGAGCTCAGGGGAGGCGAGAAAGGAAAACAAGTGATTTATACACTTTTTAATGTTATGTTTTGTAATACTGGCTTTATCCAATAATTTATAACACCCTTGATATATGACTTGCTATTCATTTACTTTTTGTATCCCACTTCTTTTGAAAACTAATGTCTGTATTACCTGCAGCTACAGATAGCATTTGCAAAAGGTCACACTGTTACCTCTTCCTGTGAGTTAGGAAACACGTTTATGGATCTTAAACAGATTACAGCACTTAAGATGGCCAGATGAGATGACTGTCCACCGTTACCCTGAGCAAATGCTGGTGGCTGCTCATAAACACTGATGTTTCCTTCTCTCAACAAATGGAAAAAATGTTGACCAGGTGAAAATAACTAGCACAGATGTGCCAAATAAATGCAGAAAGATTACACATGCACTCTTGTGCGGGACTTGGAGACACTGAGCGGAAAGGAGTTTTTGTTAATTTATGAAACGGCTGTATGCTTGTTTTCCGACAAAACCTCAAATCGCATAAATCTGTTTGGATTGTCCACATAGCTGTGATTTGTACCACAAAATGAAGTATATATTGAAACTCTTGAGTTGTATGAGTCACCCAAGTCTAGTCTTATTCTTATTAAGAAAACATGTTTTCTTTCAGTATATGGAGAAACATTGCCATAAAAAATTTGCAGCTCTGATTCAGTCATTATATTTTGACTCAGACTTTGGCATTTGCAAGAAGCACTGTGTTTTTATATATTGTGGGGAGAGAAAAAAAGAGCGGCTATCCATTATAGGAAAATGGACGCTGATTGTCCTGTCCCTAGGAGAATGAGTGCAATTGCGGATGGAAGTACACAGGTGTGAAAGTCTGCACGTGGACACCATCTACTGCTTTTATTGCTCACTCGCACGTCAACACAGCTCTGGCACACTAGTCGAACTCACACGCACATCGAACGGTCTCTGCCAAGCTTTACGCTTAATCCAATAAGCACAGTATGTGTTTCAGCTTCAGATCTGTGCATTACACTCAATCAGAGACTTCATTTCTCAAAATAACATTTATCATGGAGCTTTTCCTCTAGCTTTTTCCACAAGCGTAAATGTTTCCCTTTTGAGGTAGTCCGTTGGTTTTCGCTGGCTGATTTTACTGTATGTTTATCAACTTATGATTTATAATTTGTAGAGCAACAGTACAAACAACTAAAGCCCTTTAGGATTATGAAGATGATGTAAATGTATTTGGAAAGGTCAAATTCTCCTCAATCCTCCTTTCTTTCTGAATGTCATCCGTGAAGCTCATTCAGTTAAACACAAGAGAGTCTGTAAAAGACTGTATACACTACTATTAAAAAGTTTGGGGTTGGTAAGATTTGTGTTTTTTTAAAAAGAGGTCTCTTATGTTTCACACCAAGGCTGCATTTATACGATCAAAAACAGTAAAACAGTCTGGCTGTGAAATATGACTAAAATAACTGCTTTCTATTTTATTAAAATTTAATTTACATCTGTGATGGAAAAGCTGAATTTTCAGCGTCATTCACACGATCCTTCAGAAATCATACTAAAATGCTTATTTGATTATTACCAGTGTTGAAAACAGTTCTGCTAAATATTTTTTCCAGGAATTTTCGATGAATAGAAAGTTTAAAATAATAGCATTTACATTAATAATAGATATATTAAAGTATGTTAAAATACACATTTTTTTTTATAGTTTATTAAACCAAAAGTGCGGTTAGTTGTTTTTGTTTTTACATTACTTGATCCAGTAGCTTCATGACTGCAGGGTACATACTGTACAATCTAAAACAGAACACAGCAGATGCCTCCTCAAACCCCCAAAAGAAATCCATACGCATACTATGAGGCCCAGATGGATCTGTCCAGTCCAGCTTCAGCAGAGCTTCTCAAATATGATTAATTCATGACACTTTTCCCATGCCATATTGTGTTTAATCACTCTAGCCTGGTTAAATTTGATTCCTGATGTTTTTTCTGTTAATAATCTTGCAAGCATAGACAAAAACCAGAGCTAAAAGGGACAACGAAGAACAGATTTAGCTCAGCAGGATACAGACCACAGAATCTGATTGCTTTGAATCTGAAAATTCAGTAGACTTTATTGCTGTCATTATAGTGGTTCTTGGTTGAGATATTTCAAAGTCGGTAATTGTAAGTATTAAACTTTGGTGTGTAACTCCCTCAACGATTGTCCTGCCTGAATGAATGATATTTTAAATCATGACGCTTATTGAGAAAATATTTGCTGTTATATATAGGATTTTTACAACTTGCTCATGGCAGTTAGCTATGTGTAACTATTTAACATTTTGCCAAATTGGTGCCTAATTCATCCACTTTTATTTATACATTTTTGTTTGATCTGATTATGTCCTAGAATTAGGAGTAGACATTCATGCTTTTATTTTCTCATCAGGTTGGTTTTCAGCCTGCTGGTTTATAAAACAAGCAATAATATCCCATCAATGTATATTTGGAGAAAGGACACAAACCATATCTAGAGACCAGAAAATCATAGATTTTTGCAGATGGGCTGTTTTTGATGTCTTCTAATATGAAAAGCCCTAGCAACCACATAACAATGCACAAACAAACAACCGGAACATCTTTGCAATTGAATATCAACACCCTAACAGGGTTTTTCAGAAAATGTAAAAATCTAATTTAATCATGCATATGTTCTTTTCACAGCTGTTCAGCAACCATTTTATTGCACCCAAAATGTCTGCCAATGTTGCAATATGAAGGTTATTGGCCATTTTGCAAATATAAAAATGTTTTCTCTGTGAGCAGCTGTAGTGTGCAACGTAGGATAGAGTACAGTACATACACATGCATTTGTTAAATATTCAGCATTATTACTATTAAATATAGTATTATTACAATATTACAAACATAATATAAAAATATAGCATTAAAAACTGTATAAATCATTTGTTTTTCTAAAGAAACATTGTCCAACAGCGACACCAGCAGGTAGAGTTTGTGTCTTTTTCGCCTCCCCTGAGTCCATTCAGTTTTAAAGGATTAGTTCACTGACAGAACAAAAAATACTAAGAATTAACTCACCCCCTTGTCATCCAAAATGTTCATGTCTTCCTTTCTTCAGTCGTAAAGAAATTGTGTTTTCAGAAAAAACATTTTAGGAATTTTCTCCATTTAGTGGACTTCTATGGTGCCCGTGATTTTGAACTTCCAAAATGCAGTTTAAATGCAGCTTCAAATGGCTCTAAATGATTCCAGTTGAGGAGGAAGGGTCTTATCTAGCGAAACGATTGGTTATTTTCTAAAAATAATTGATACACTTTTAACCTCAAATGCTCGTCTTGTCTAGCTCTGCAAGGCGCATGCATACTCTGCAGTGTGTACTCCGGTGTTGTACAGTTAGGGTATGTCGAAAAGCTCCCATCTTATTTTCTCCTCCAACTTCAACATTGTCCTACATTGCTGATTAACCTTTTTTTTTGTAAGGTTGTAAACACTAGGTCAGTACTTCTGCAGTGATGTAGGACGAGTTTGAAGTTGGAGGAGAAAATGAGATGGGAGTTTTTCGTTATAACCTAACTGTCTTGAACCAGAATACACAGAGTAAGCATGCGCATCACAGAGCTAGACAAGACAAGCATTTAAGGTTAAAAACTATATAAGTGGTCCATTTTGGGGGGAAAAAATAGCCAAAATTGGGTCGTTACTTCTGCAGCAATGTAAGATGATTTTTGATCGTTTCACTAGACAAGACCCTTCTTTCTCGGCTGGAATTGTTTAGAGTCCTTTGAGTCCATTTAAACTGCATTTTGGAAGTTCCAACTCGCAGGCACCATAGAAGTCCACTATATGGAGAAAATTCCTTAAATGTTTTCCTCAAAAAACATAATTTATTTACAAAATAATACTTGGAATGGCATGAAAACATGAGCTTGGTGAAATTTGAAGTAAAGCCTTGAGTTATTCTTTTGGAATGAATGGAAAATGCTTAAAAACAATAACTTCTTGAGATTCATACATTTACACTTACAATTGGGGAATACAACAAGCGATTCATCCTAAAGAGGCAGATTGACATAAGAAGTGCTCATAATATCATATATCAGGCATTGTTTGATGAGTACAAGCTATCTTGTTTCTTGAACTTGATGCGAGCTGCAACAGGCAGTCAGTGCATGGAGATAAAAAGAGATGTGACATGGGCCCTTTTAAGCTTGTTGAAAGCCAGTTGTGCTGCTGCATTCTGAATCATTGGAGGAGTTGTGCAGCATGCTTTGTTAGGGAGGTCCTGATCTTTCTGATGTTGTGCAATGCAAACCTGCAAGTTCGAGCAGTTTTAGCAATGGAATCTTTAAAAGTCAAGTGATTGATTACATCAAGATTTCTGGCTGAAGTTGATGTTCTTGTTGATGAACCTAACTGAATGGTGAAGTCATGCTGTAGAGAGGCTTTAATAAATAGAATATTTATAACTTTGGTATATATGTGACCCTGGACCACAAAACCAGTCGAAAAGGTTAAAAAGGTTAAAAGGCTGAATAAATAGGCTTTCCATTGATGTATGGTTTGTTAGGATAGGACAGTATTTGGCTGAGATACAACTATTTGAAAATCTGGAATCTGAGGGTGCAAAAAAAAAAAAAAATCAAAATATTGAGACAATTGCTTTTAAAGTTGCAATGCACATTACTAATCAAAAACTAAGTTTTGATATACGGTAGGAAATTCACAAAATATCTTTATATCTTTATATCCCCCCCTGGCGGAAAACGTAAAGATGTGATTTTCTAGGCCGATAAGATTAGGAACTACACTCCCATTCCGGCGTAATAGTCAAGGAAGTTTGCTGCCGTAATATGGATGCAGCAGGCACAGTAATATCACGCAGTGCCTGAAATTAGTTCCCAGCTAGGTAACTTCCAACGAGGAACGCTCCCTGTGCATGCAGTTGGTCACGTGCTGCGATGTGCTGCGTGATATTACTGTGCGTGCTTCGGCCATGTTACGGCAGCAAACTTCCTTGACTATTACGCCGGAATGGGAGTGTAGTTCCTAATCTATCGGCCTAGAAAATCACATCTTTACATTTTCCGCCAGTCTTAGTACTAGATATAACTGCAGAAGAGTCAAGTTTTAAATAGGACAAATACTGAAACTCGTTGTTCATTTTTGAACACGATGCTATTGGTCTAATAGGATTCAATGATCTATGCTAAGCTATGCTAAAAGTGATATCGCCAGAACAGGAGAACGGCTGAATGGATTTCAAAACGGTAAAAATCAACTCATTAACTCGGGGAGAGTTGGAGAATTAGCCTATTTCCAAAAAAAAGAGGAGTGTTCCTTTAATATCCTAATGATTTTTGGCAATCTAGCATTTTGACTCATACAATGTATTTTTGGCTACAAATATATCCATGCTACTTAAGACTGGTTTTGTGGTCCATGGTCACATATAGTTGTGGTATATTGTTATTGCATAGTTTTAAACTTTACACACTTTTGTTGCTTTTATTCTACCATATATTTGTTTTTCTTCAATTGAATGATATTCACATATTTTAAATTGTCCTGGTACTTTTTGTTTTTCAGTGTACATCTGCATCGTTACATACGCAGACATGTAGGCTGTTGGATGTCTGAATGTATGTGAATTACCCTGTATGCAGGTGCCTATACAAAGGATTATGCCTATACAAAGGATGTCTAATGATCAAAGTGCAGCTGTTTTATGCAGGTATATAGTTCAGGTGATGAGGGCTCCTTCCTGTGGGAAAACATTTGCTTTCCTGCTGCGCAGTGGCTTTGAATTGCATCTTGGACTATATAGTGACTGAAAGATGTGTTGCCTATGCTGTGATTTGGTCACTAATGATCTTGCCAACCTATAAAAGTCCTAAACGGTGGGCAGATTGCAACCAGCATTTTGAAGACGGTCTCATTCACATGTGAGATACGAACTGTACGAAACCATTTTGGATCAGATGATGACAGATTCATTGATAGAAATGTACTGAACTGAATCATCAAAGCTTGCAGCAGTTTGAAAATCACTGCCATTGTGTCTTTCATTCCTTGTCTGTGTTTGATACTTGAGGTCCTGGGAAATTATGGTTATCTGGAACCTAAAGGACTCAGTAGATTATAGTCACACAGGTGTAATTATCCTGTGTGTCGTCTTGTTCTGTCTATTTTCTTTTCGTCGGCACAGTGGATTGAGCGCAGCATGTGTACCCAGCATTACATTGATTAGTATTCACTCTCCACAGCAATAAACAACTCTCCCAAACAGGAATATACAACAGTTTCTAAGTTCTCTGCATCTGGGTTTGCATTTGTATCTAATTATAGAGATGGAACATTTAAAAACCCATATTGCTCCATTTGACAAAGATTCCGTTTTTATGAAAACTGGTTTTGACATGGGAAGCTGTGGGGATAAGAGAGAGACAAACATGCAGAGTTGTTCACACAACAGCTGCACTATTGCACTCAACTTCTTTATCTACAGGAAAAATCTTTTTCCTCTGAGATGTGTGGTTTTCTCAAACTGCTGTGGCCTAAGGCAAATCCTGACTGCAGTACATGCGTAAGATTTAGACTAACAGTCCCTATAAATCTTGTTGTTAGCCAACGTAAATTAACTGATTTTTCTCATCAGATTGATGAGAAAGTCCTATTAAATTTGATCTGCTCTTCTTCTAAGCATTAAAGGGCTTGCTGAGCCAAAATGATGTAACACAATGTCATGTTTTACATCATCTGAATGTCAAGGTAGAAGTGGTTTGCATGTTTTGTATTTTACTTTAAGTAGGTCTGTTCTTTTCAAGCATCAATTTATTTTCAAGTAGAGGTGAAAATGTGTAGGGGGTCAAGGATTTGGTAGCACATGATTCACTGAGGTACATCTTTAATTGTAGCAAAAAGTCAGGGGTCGTTTGTCTAAATTCACCAGCAAAATACACTACTGTTCGAGGCTGTGTTGATAAGATTTCTTAATGTTTTCAAAAGAAATCTCTTACGCTCACCTTATGCATTTACCAGGTCAAAAATACATGAAAATAGTAATATAATAACTGAATTGTTCTTATTCACACATAAGAACAATTCAAATCACAAATATCACCTAGTAAGCAATGCATACCTGTATAGCACTGCATTGGATTATTGATAGGCTGATTGATTCACAATTAAATTTAATCTTGATTATAATATAAAAACATACATTTGTTTTCAAAAATCACATTAAAAAAATATTCAATCATTTACTCACCCTCAAGTTGTTCCAAACCTGTATGAGTTTCTTTCTTCCATTGCAAAAAAATGAAGAAGAATGTTGGTAACCAAACAGTTGACGGTACCCATTGACTTCTACAGAATGAAAAAATTTGGTGGAAGTCAATGGCTACCGTCAACTTTACAACTGTACATCAATAGAAAAAGATATTTTTAAGAATGTTGGTAAACAAACAGTTGACGATACCCATTGACTTCTATAGAATAAAAAAAGAAAGTCTAAGTCAATGGCAACCGTCAACTGTACAATTGTACATCTATAAAATAAGATATTGTGAAGAATGTTTTTAACCAGACTGTTAACGTTACCCATTGACTTCTATAGAATGAAAATGTCAGTGGAAGTGAATGGCTACCGTCAGCTGTACAACTGTACATCAATAAAAGTAGATATTGTGAAAGAATGTTTTTAACCAAACAGTTGACAGTACCCATTGACTTCTATAGAATGAAAAAAAGGCAGAGGAAGTCAGTGTTTACCGTCAACTGTACAACTGTACAATAAAAGAAGATAGTTTGAAAAATGTTGATAACTAAACAGTTTACAGTACCCATTGACTTTTATGGAATGAAAAAAGTCAGTGGAAGTCAATGTCTACCGTCAGCTGTACAACTGTACATCAATAAAATAGGATATTTTGAGAAATGTTGGCAAACAGTTGACGGTATCCATTGACTTCTATAGAATGTAAAAAAGTCAGTGGACGTCAATTTCTACCATCAACTGTACATCATTAAACTAAGATATTCTGAAGAATGTTGGTAACTAAATAGTTGATGGTACCCATTGACTTCTACAGAATGGAAAAAAAAGTCAGTGAAGATCAGTGGCTACCGTCAACTGTACATCAATAAAAGAAGATAATTTGAAAAATGTTGATAACTAAACAGTTGACGGTACCCATTGAGTTCTATTAAACTAAGATATTTTGAAGAATGTTGGTAACCAAACAGTTGACGGTACCTAATAACGTCTATAGAATGAAAAAAAAAAAGTCAGTAGAAGTCAATGGCTACTGTCAACTGTACAACTGTACATCAATAAAAGAAGATATTTTGAAGAATGTTGGTAACCAAACAGTTGACGGTACCCATTGACTTCTACTGACTTTTTTTCATTCTGTATAAGTCAATGGGTACCGTCAACTGTTTGGTTACCATCATGCTTAATATCTTCTTTTGTGCTCAGGAGAAGAAACTCATGCAAGTTGGGAACAGTTGGGTGAGTAAAGAATTGTAATTTTTCAGTGAACGATCACTTTAAATTCAGTTTTACTGCTTTTTTTTTTTTTTTTTTTTTTCAGTAGATGGTATGCAGGAAACATGCCTGTTTACATGACAGCATTATATTCTGTCTGTATTTGTTTATATTCATGCATTTCACGAGTTCCCACTTACATATAATTAGCTGGAGTATGTAAGCGTTTTTTGGCGTGCTGTCCGGGGAAGGGCTCCGAGCTCGGGAATGGCCCGAACCTAGAGTACCCCCCCCCCCCCTATGTATATGTGTAGAAGGAACTCGGAGTGAGGAGATGGGGTGGTGGAGGGATGCTGACAATCCGTCAAATGGGTAGAGGTAAGTCAGCTGTATTTATGCATGATGTAGATTGGCTTGAGTGAGTTCCAGCTGTGTTAATTAGGCTAAGTATCTGACGTGCTCCTCCCGAACTTTGGTTAATAAAACATCATTTCACGAGTTCCCACTTACATATAATTAGCTGGAGTATGTAAGCGTGTTTGGCGTGCTGTCCGGGGAAGGGCTCCGAGCTCGGGAATGGCTCGAACCTAGAGTACCCCCCAATAAGCAATGGATTGTAGGACAGCCGCCAGACAAAGGACCCCCCCAAGCGCTGAGATCTGGCGGGGGCTGTTGTTTGGGAGAAGATGTTTGGTTAGCTGGCCGGGGGAGCCTTTCGTACTCTGATGGGAGAGGTTTTTTGTATCAGGTCGAAAGGCTCTACTGGTTGCTTGTATGGATTACGAGATTTAGGGCGTCCGGTCGGGAGAGCTCAACCGATACTCAACGGGAGCACACGGCGTTGGAACAGGTGAGCCCTACCGGCCGAAGGAGGAGCAGCGTGGTTGGGGCCCGATCAGGAGAACCCGGGTTGCCTTGGCCGGAGCAGCTTACGATGTTGGCATGAGGGCTCTACTGGTCGATCGGCCCCTATTGGTGCTGACCGCGAGGACCCATGAAGCCTCCAACGGGAGATCAAGACTCAGAACGTCAGACGAGTATGTCTTCTCGGTTTGGCAGGTAAAAAGGTTTTGGGACGCCTGGTGCGGGCGACTCTCGCGACATCCAATGGGAGACCAAGGCTCACGGCATCGCATGGATGAGTCTCGCTTGCAGGCGCCAAGTAAGTAACCCGACCGGGAGAACTCTCGCCGACGTCTGACGGGAGACCAAGGCTCGCGGCATCGGACAGGTAAGCCTCGCCGGCCGGGGAGGCAGATAGGAAAACCTGACTGGGAGGGCTCTCGCCGACATCCGAGGGGAGATCAGGACTCAGAACCTCGAATGGGTAAGCCTCGCCAGGTGGGGGGAAAAGATGTGAAGTTGGCCTGAAGGGGCTCGGATAGTGTCCGGCGGGAGGCGGAGACTTGTGGAGTCGGACGGTTGAGTCTCGCCGACCGTCGGACAGAACGGAAAAAATTGCAAGGTCGGCTAGGCTCTCGCAGCATCCGATGGGAGACCAAGGCTCGTGATCGGACGGGTAGGCCCTGCCGACTGTAGGGAAGAAAAGTGAAGTTGACTTGCTGACAATCCGTCAAATGGGTAGAGGTAAGTCAGCTGTATTTATGCATGATGTAGATTGGCTTGAGTGAGTTCCAGCTGTGTTAATTAGGCTAAGTATCTGACGTGCTCCTCCCGAACTTTGGTTAATAAAACATCATTTATTTTTATGCTGCTGCTGCCTGCTTTCAATCCCACATTAGCACTATTGCAGTTCTATTGTCATTTTGACATCAGCGGAAAGCAGTTATCCAGAAATAGTGTATTCCAATATAACATTTAAACAGTGTTAAATCTTTATTCCCAAGCAAAACAGAGTTGTTTCGAGTCAGCTAGCTGCCTTGAACTGTAAATTGAAGATACCGTTAAGAGCACAGTACATAGTTGGTAACTGGCATGCGTTGAGTTTTAAACGTTGGTGTTCCCACCAGCCTTTTTTAAGACTTCCTTGTTCAAACATTATTATTATTTTGGAAATTCATGCTGATCTAATCTGGTCTTTTCAACAGGGTACTCAGGATGATAATGCAATCATAGGTAGTGCTAATCAGTGGTTTTAATTATATGTGTTGTCCTTGTCAAGGCTCATAGCGAGAGTGACATAATAATTACTGTTCTCGGTGTAACTCATAATTAATTCAAATTGCTTGAATTGGTTATGTATAATTGTATTTGTAATTTCACTAACTAACATGGCAAAATAAAGAAAGTTTATTTTGTGTATTCCCGTGGATTCCAAACAAAAGCATACAGAGTTACATCCACCATTTGTCAGGAAGTCTAAATTTGTTTTCTCAGTGCAAAAAAACAATGTTCAGCTTTTGCGACTATTCTAAATAAGTGTAAAATGTTTATTTTTTGCTCCAGTAACCCAACCAGACATGTTTCTTGGGCAACTTTTTTCTCTCACTGTTTTTAAATTCAGATTTTCCTCTCTGCAGTGGAGACCAAATCAGTAATTATTCTGAAATGTCAATGAAAAATAACTTGACTGTCCATCTTGGATTGGGTTTGTCCAGCAGAATTATTTTAATGTGCTGTGGCAAAGTCTGACCCATGTGAACAGTTGAAAGTGCCCTGAAACTCTTATCTCAGTCCATGCCACATAAAATGGATTTATTTTCAGCTGGCAGACTCCTTACTGCACCTGACAGGGCATTAGGTGTGTGGGACAGAATGTTGTCCCTAAAAGATGCCAGCTAAGAAGCTGGCCATGAGGAAAATGTCTGTGTGTCTTAAAGGAGACGTTTTTCCCAAAAATGAAAATTTGCTGAAAATGTACTCATCCAGGATGTTGATGAGTTTGTTTTTTTATCACAGCAGATTTGGAGAAATGTAGCATTACATCACTTGCTCACCACTGGATCATCTGCAGTGAATGGATGCCTTCAGAATGAGAGTTTAAACAGCTGATAAAAACATCGCAAAAATTGTGACCCACTTGACTCCAGTCCAGCAAATCATGCCTTTTGAAGTGAAAAGCTGTGTAATTCTAATAAACAAATTAATCATTAAGAAGTTCTTAACTTTAAACCAATGGTTAAATAGAGTCCTCTATTCTTAATATTGCTTTCTCCAGTGAAAAAGTCATCTCGTCTGAATCAGGAGAGAAATATGCACAGATCAAGAGTTTACAACCAAAAACAGTTCAAAGCAGTTCTTTAAACTTCTCACTTCAAAACCCACCAACACATTTTAAGTTAAAATTACAATTGTAAGTTATAAAGTTCAGTTTTAAGGGGGAAAAAACGGATATGTTCTCAGAATAGCGAGTTTACCATCTAACAATTCTGATTTAACTCACAATTGCGTGTTATAAAGTTAGAGTTGCGAGATGTAAATTCGCAATTCTAAAAAAAATGTGGCAATTTGGACTTTATAACACGGAATTGCAAGTTTATATCTCACAATTCTGACTTTTGTCTCAGAATTTAGATATAAACTTGCAATTGCGAGAAGAAAAAGTCAGAATTGTGAGATTAAAAAGTAGCAATTACCTTTTTAAATTTTTTTTTTATTCATGGAGGAAATAGGCTTCCATAAGAAACTGTCCATATAAATTTTCTTTTTTCTTTTTATTTGGATTCTCTGCAGTGAATCTTATTCTGACGGCACCCATTCACTGCAAAGAATCCATTCCTAAAAATATAAAACAAAATGAAAATGAACAGTTTCTGCATAGTTACATACCTTAAAAAGCGTTTGAACTTTTCTACCATTATTGCTGAGGAAAAAGATACCATTCATTTAACACTGAACTTACTGTTGGGGCATGTTTCCACAGTATCTGGGGTAAATTGCCACAATGGGAAATGGCAGCTAAGTGAAATTGCTTTTGACAACTAGACCCTGTCTGTCCTACTGGGCCACACATTAGCTGTTGATTGTTTCTATAAATATCATCATGGTAAAATACATTCAATATTCCAGCACAGCACAAAGGCACTCAGTGGCAGAAATGTGTAAGTGCAGAACAGGACAAATCCACCCAGTGCACCCTCATATAACTGTGCTCGCTTTGAGATTTGAGCAGACAGAGCTGCTGTATCCCAGCAGTCAGGTGAAAGTCAACCCTGCAGCTGCAGTTTTGCTATACACCAGTGACATACAGAATGGTTCTCTTTCGAAATACATTTCGGGTAAGTGTTTTTTTAAACTGTAATTGTTACAATAGTATGATAGTTTTTAAATTGTAAAAAAAAAAAAAAAAAAATTTTTATTGCATATTATACAACCAACTAGGGTTGGTATTTCCTGTTAAAATTACAATTAAACATATCTTTTATTAAATGTTCTGTGCAAGAATAAACGGTAATAAAGGGACTTGCAAATCCCCTAAATGAACTCAAAAGAAAAAGCAGTTTTTATTAAGTTTACAAATTTCTAATTGCAGTTTCAAATATTTCATTAAACACGAAAGTTAGTCAAGGCGCGTAATAGACGAAAACGAACAGTAATCAAGGTTAAAGAGGTAACCATAGCAACAGTAGGGCGCCAGAACATGTTGTGTCAGTATCCTCGTCAGTCAGAACATCGAAAAAAAACTTACAACGCTGATGCTGTTATAACTTTTCATATTACAAATATATCTGTAGTGATTTGTTTAAGATGTCTTTTTAGGTTGTTGACAGTTCGCTGATTGTTTTAGGCACCATTTAGATTGTCTCTTGAAAAGAAATAAAACAAAAATAAATAAATAAAATTCTTTTATTTTTATTTTGCAGTGAACAGGACTTAAATTTTATCATCAACATATGGGGCTAACAGATATTTAGCGCTTGAGAGCCGCCACAGCAGCGCGCTCGGGCGCTCACTTTACGCACAATGGAGAGCCTGCTGAAAGAATCTATCTTCTCTTGGCCCTTTAACGACTCTTGGACCAATTCAAGCAAGGGAAACGACAGCAGAGGACTGAACCAAACCATAAACCCTCTGAAGCGAAACGAAGAAGTGGCTAAAGTTGAAGTAACCGTCCTGGTGTTGATTCTGCTGCTGGCGCTCGCTGGCAACCTGTGCGTCCTTGTGGCTATCCAGACGAGTAAACACGGACAGTCGCGGATGTATTATTTTATGAAACATTTGAGCATTGCTGACCTAGTGGTGGCGGTTTTTCAAGTTCTCCCCCAACTTATTTGGGACATCACTTTTCGTTTTTATGGACCGGACTTTCTGTGCCGCCTGGTGAAGTACCTACAGGTGGTTGGCATGTTCGCATCCACTTACATGCTTGTGCTGATGTCTATCGATAGGTGTTTGGCTATATGGCAGCCTCTGCGATCCCTGCGCCGTCGAAAGGACCGTTTCTTCGTGCTGGCCTCTTGGATTATAAGCCTTCTCTTCAGTTTGCCACAGGTGTACATCTTCTCAGTCAGAGAGGTGGGCGACGGGGTGTTTGACTGCTGGGGGGATTTCGTTCAGCCCTGGGGCGCAAAGGCTTACGTTACATGGATTAGTCTCACAATCTATGTCATTCCTGTAGCCATCCTAAGCGTTTGTTATGGACTTATAAGTTATAAAATATGGCAAAACTTTAAACTGAAGACCCGGCGCGACCAGTGCCTGTCGTTGACCCCGCGGCCAGCCAAGGGCACCGCGCTTTCCCGCGTCAGCAGCGTCAGATTGATCTCCAAAGCTAAGATCAGGACGGTGAAAATGACGTTTGTGATCGTCTTGGCTTATATCATATGCTGGACGCCGTTTTTCTTCGTTCAGATGTGGTCCGCTTGGGATCCAATGGCTCCAAGAGAAGGTGAGTCAAACATTTGTAGAATAAATGTTTATAATAGAAGTGCATAAACATTTTAAATGAAATGTATTGGTGTATCACTAGTAAACAACATTTCGTTACATAGTGTCCCCAAATATTTTTTAAAGAAACACTTTTCAAGCAAAAATTTACAAAAAATATTTAAACTTTGTTACTTGGGTTGATATTTGGCTTATGTCAAATATAAATATCACAGTCACTGAAAATCAATAAACTGAAAAGTTATAGAGAGTTTGTGCCTGAAAACAGCCAGAAAATTAAAGATTTCTTTCTAGTTATACTTTTTTTTTAATCCTTATCCAGGTATTATAAACAACCATATATATATTTGGAGTCCTTTGGCCCATGAAGGCAGGACCTGATCATACCATCAAACAAAATTAAAAACAACTTATGTCTAATAAGTGTGCAGGTTATGTAACTTTCTAGTCTAGATGTAGAGTTTAAAAGAGCATAAGAAATGTATTATATGGCAATAAAGTAAGATGTTTTATGTACAGAAGAGTCTTATGTAATCTAAGATCCAGCCAAACCTGACATGTCTACATTTTATGCTCTCAGTCTCTTTTTATCTTACATTGTGTATAAACCCAAAACATTTCTCAGAATAAAACATAGGCCAAGAAAGACAACAATGAGACTCTCTGTATAGTGGTTCAAACACCCTCAGGTAGTTTTACTAAAGTAAATGCCATTAAACAGTTCCTCTTTATCCTGTCTCTGAAGGAATATCATTTCCGTGTTAGTTCATAACATAATTTGTGAGGAGATCCTGTGCTATTATCAATCCCACAGGGCCCAAATAAAGACAACTGCAAGGAGTCCATCTGCTACACATTTCCTTTTCCACCCCTCCTCATTATTACTCCTCCACAATAAAATGGGAGCAATTAAGGTTACTTCATCAAGCTAAATGTGCATACAGTGGGCTGCAAAAGACTGAGACCACAGCAAAAGTTTGGATTTAAAATGTATTTTGATTTTAAAAACTAAAACCATGTTTATGATTTTGGAAGAAATTAAAATAAAGAAACTGTAAATCTTTTAGGAATTGACAATAGGAATGTACAATAAATTTCCCCTGTAGTTTAAAATAAAACAGTACAGCTGTTTCAAATTATGTTTAACAGAGCAAATGAGAGGCTTCTCAGAAACCAGACTTTAACCTTATGAAAAATATTACATAATCAGCTGAAAGCCTATGATCTAATATACTAGAGCAATAAATTTGAAATAATCAGACTCAAAATAATTGGAGTTTCTGCAATAAGGCATTGAACTAGATATTATAATCTTATGTCAAGCAGTTCTTTTAAAAACGAACACTTTATAATTTCTTACTGATGCTTATGCACACTGTAAACGTTATTTTTTCTGTGGAACACAAATGTTTTTTTTTTATATTAAGAATCTGCATGCAACCTTTTCTCTAATAACAGTTCATAGTGACCATGGTTTCAAGTTCCAGAATGGACCAATTTTCATTTTTGAGTGAACAATTCTTTTAATATACCACGGTGCACATCATCAGTCCATCATGTAAACTTATTTCAGAGTTATTTTAGAGACAGAGACTGTTCTTAGAGACCACTCTAAATGATCTTGTCATTAAGCAGGGTTTTTTTTTCTGAAAATGACTCAGTCTGCACATCTTGACCTGACAGGAACTCACATCCTGCTGTCTCTGTTCAATGAGGATTTTCAGAACATCGACCGTGTAATGAATATAGAGATTTAAATGACCATAGACAATGTTGTCCACAGTACATTTCAATTTACTGGCTAGTAGCATTATGAAACCTTATAAAGAATTATTGTAGGATGTGTTTTTTAACTGCTGAGAACAATTTATCTAAGAAACTATATTAAAAGGTTTACTTTTTAGTTATCTTTTTATTATTATTTTTTAAACATAATAGTAATGGACCTGCCTAAGGAAGTAAAGTCTATCTACAGTTGAAGTTGAAAGTTTGCATATAGAATCTGCAAAATGTTATTTTACCAAAATATGAGGGATCATACAAAATGCATGTTATTTTTTTTATTTAGTACTGACCTGAATACGATATTTCACATAAAAATACGTTTACATATAGTCTACAAGAGAAAATAATAGTTGAATTTATAAAAATGACTCCATTCAGAGCCAGGGGTGTAAACTTTTTTTTTTCTACATTTTTCTTATTTTGCCTAAATATCATATTTTATCATTTAGTACTGCCCTTCAGAAGCTACAGAAGATACTTATATGTTTCCCAGAAGACAAAATGTGACCCTGGACCACAAAACCAGTCTTAAATAGCAAGGGTAGATTTGTAGCAATAGCCAAAAATACATTGTATGGGTCAAAATTATCGATTTTTTCTTTTATGCCAAAAATCATTAGGATATTAATTAAAGAACATGTTCCATAAAGATATTTTGTAAATTTCCTACTGTAAATATATCAACACTTGTGCATTGCTAAAAACTTAATTTGGACAACTTTAAAGGCGATTTTTGCACCTTCAGATTCCAGATTTTCATATAGTTGTATCTCCGCCAAACAAACCGTACATCAATGGAAAGCTTATTTATTCAGCTTTCAGATGATGTATAAATCTCAATTTCAAAAAATGGACCCTTATTACTGGTGTTGTGGTACAGGGTCACAAATAAGTTAAATTTACCCTGATCTTTAAATTCAAAAAGTTTTCACTCCCCGGCTCTTAATGGATTGTTTTTCCTTCTGAAGCATCAGTGAGCATTTGAACCTTCTGTAATAGTTGCATTTGAGTCCCTCAGTTGTCCTCAGTGTGAAAAGATGGATCTCAAAATCATACAGGTAATGGTGGAAAAAGTTTAAATAAACAAAAATGCTGAAAAAAAATGTGGGCCTGAAGGATTTTCTGAAGAACAGTGGGCAGTTTAACAGTTCAACTATAATTTTATCTTGTGGACTATATGTAAATGCATTTTATGTGAAATATCTTATTCAGGTCAGTGCTAAATAAAAAATAGCATGCGTTTTATATGATCCCTCTTATTTTAAATAATTAACATTTTGCAAATGCTGCAAGGTGTAAGTAAACTTTTGACTCCATCCATCCATCCATCCATCCATCCATCCATATAGTGTAGCAAGTGCTTACATACATAATCGTGTTCAGTAGTCTCATAACTTGTATGTCAGTAACTGTTTTTATGTCTTATCTCTAATAGCTATGGCGTTCATTATCGCGATGCTTCTGGCCAGTCTCAACAGCTGCTGTAACCCCTGGATCTACATGTTTTTCGCTGGTCATCTATTCCGGGATCTCATGCAGCGCTGTCTTATGGCATCACACTGCGACTGTAAGAGGCAATGGAGATCTAAGAGCCATTCAGGCACGGGTGCAGCGAGGATCACCAGCAGCCAGAAGAGTGTGACTCAGTCCTCAACTACATGAAAGAAAGTTAGAATACATGCAGCTTGTATTACCGTCGTGGACAGAACAGAGAAAACATAAGCTAAGGAATAACTTCATATGATTTTTCCAGGTGTGGTGCAGACCTCAGCTATATTAGACATGGATAATATCCAGTCCAATTCAGCCTGAAATGTGTATCTTTAGAAAAGTAATTCTTGACCTGTAGCTGTCTTTGATACAGGACATATCTATTCACTGTAGGGTTGTGGGAGTCATTTACATGCGTGTGCTTAAAGGAACAGTTCAACCAAAAATGAAATCACCAATGGATCCTTTGCAGTGAATGGGTGCCATCAGAAGGAGCTGATAAAAACATCACAATAATTCAAGTAATCCAGAGCACTTTAGTCCACTCATCAATATCTTGGAAGGTCTGAAGGTGTGTACACTTTCAGCAAATTTTTATTTTTTGGTAAACTGTTCCTTTAAAAAGAACAGTTCCAACTAAAATGAAAATGATGCCATTGATTACTCACCCTCATGTCATTCCAAACTTGCATGCTGTATTTTTTCAGTTGAACGCAAAGGCGGAAAAAAATATTTTCACACAATGGCAGATTCTGTTTTAAGTATGTATAAATAAAGGTGGAGATAATGGAGGGATGCCAGATGGAGAATACTCACAGAAATGAGGTAAGCAGGTTGTATGAGGCTTGTATGAGTTATGTTGCAAATATTAAAACTCAAATTTTAATTTCAGACTTAATATTTTCAGATCAAGCATTCAAGACAAATGTAGCAAATATCTGAAAAAACAGATAAATACACTGCAATGAAATAAAGCATGTGACCTGTTGACTATGTCTTTTGGCAAGTCAGCACCTTTTATCCTATCATATGCAGAATCATATTTATACAGTAACAAGTATCATAAATTCAAAATGAGAATTGGCACTTTGTCTTATTGTAGGCCTATGAGAATGCCTCTGAAGGACTAACGGTTCACACAGAAATTAAAATTATGTCATAATTTACTCACTTTCATGTTGTTCCAAACCTGTTTTATTTTTTATGTGATTTGCGGATCACATATCAATGGGATCAAAGGTTTTGAAGAATAACTTGGTGCTATATTCTAATGCAGCCATGCACAGGGACTTACATAAATAGCTCCAATTAAAAGCTACTGCATGGCTTTAGGAGACTTTAAGTAGCCTATAGTGTTGTACTTGAATGAAAGCTTGGCAACATGGTAAAACTATGATTTTTTTTTATGAAGCAGCTCAGATATTAGCAAGACGTTATAATAATCTGGATATGAGGGTGAGTAAAGGATGAGAACATTTTCAATTTTTGGTGACTATTCGGTAGTTTTAATGTTCTGCAGTGTTCCATCGGTATTTTGTAGAAATATACTGTAAATATTGTACACACAGGGGCATAAGGCTGTGATTCACTTGAATGTAAACTTATTTATTAAACTTCTTTGTGTTCTAACAAATGCATTTGACTGTGGATGTGGCTATGAATGAACATGATCGATTGCTCATGGAAATTTTATTTGCAGGCCAGGATATAGCATGTATATATATTTTGGAACTGAATTTGAACACGCACTAGCAAAACAATCAATTTTAGATTTCAAACCAGACAGGGCTAGCAGCCAAGAAGACATTCAAGTTTTCTTTACTACCAATGCGAAGATGTGAGCTTGCATAAATAAGAGTCAATTATTCTCAGTATGAATCCAATCATTTATTTTTCGAGAATGGAAGAATACTACTTTCTAAATCTTTCCATTTGTTCAAAGAAATGGCGTTGTAAAATATGCAATTAAGCTGGTAGAGAAACAGATCACATCACGTATTTGGATTTAGACAAAATGAAAATCTATCTCAGAATAATGTTCGGTCCATGAACAGGGTGACCGCACGTCACGTCGTTTAATTATAAGTTATCTAATTCAACCACTTAACACCAACTTAATATCTTCAAAAAAAAAAAAAAAAAAATAATAATAATAAAGGTTCCAAAAGGGTGTTTTTGCAGTGATGCCATAAAAGAACCATTTTCGGTTCCCCAAAGAACGTTTCAGTGACCAGTTCTAAAGAGTTTCTAAAGAAGTTTCTAAAGAAATTTCTTCGACTAAGAACCTTTTCTGCATTTGAAAGGTTCTTCATTAAACCATCGATGCCAATAAAAAAAACTTTATTTTTAAGAGTGTGGGAACAGAAGCACATAAAAGCTTCAAATGTACAAAAGGTTTAAATGAAAGGAGTTCATTCGATTGAAAAATCTAACGGCAAAAATCAGATTAAGCAATATTATAAATTATTTAGGCTATAATATGGAGAATTAGACAATCTCTTTAGCGAAAAGACACATCTGTCACAGACTCACAGTATATGATTTCCGATCTCAGAAGTAGTGCTATGTAACCTCATAGATAGATTACAAATGGATACATACTGACACCTAGTGTTTCATTACAGCTACAGCAGCAGAGTGCTAGTGTTCTTTAGTTATTCTGTTGTCGGTATTAAATGTTGTAAACGCTATCGCAGTTTAGTTCTACCCTAAATACCCTAATGATATGATTACAATGAGTTATGAAAATGGACATTCTGGTGTTTGAATCAAAACTCCTACATTTTTAAGGAATTTATTCCAGTTCTTAATTAACATTGTGCAACATTAGGTGGCTCACTTCAGCCACTATTTTGGCCTCTTTCATAAACAGACCTTGTTTCATAACATGACCAATTAGAATAGCTCTCATCTCATTTGAGCCTCTTCAGTACTGCTCCCTCTCAAGTCTCCTCTTCCATCCTTCCTTTCTGCTCACCTCTTCTCTAGCTCTTTCCGCAGCTCTTTCACTCTCTCTCTCTCTCTCTCTCGCTCCTCTTCCTACATCTATGCTATTTCTATGCTCTCATCTCTTTTCCCTCCTCCGCATTTCACCTCATCCTCCTATTCCCTGTCCTTTTCCACTACCCACTCCACTCCTTTGAAAAAAAAGGTGCTTCCTCAAAGTTTTTAAGAACACACAAGTATTTTTTAATATTACAAAGACATACACAGTGAAGGAGAGCAAGTCAGGCATATGCTTACTACGCCAAATTGTTGCTTTATGGTTCCTAGTTGTTCAATTCTGGCATGTTGCTGACTCTGACTTACAAGTTCTGTTCTAAGAAGTGAAACAGAGTGACAAGATTTGACTGGGTTAATGGTTAAAGTGAGGGTTATGACACTTTAAATTATATGCGTCAGTTACGGTTTACTGGCAGTTTCACTGATAACTTTAAATGTAACCCTTCTTTCACAGTAAAGCAATGCAGTGACAGATAGCTTATGATAAAAACTAAAATAGTAACTACAAACTAGATTAAAAACTATAGTTTCAGATAGTTTCGTCTCTTTATGCCTCATATCTTGTACATCTGCTATGCTTCAACCACCAAAACTTGCTTTGTAAACGGTGTGTGACAGTATTTCCTACAACAGTGTGTGGCCACAACATAGTTCTCATTCTGTGCTTCACAGCAACACATCTTCCTCCTACCGCTTCCGTCAGTTATAGCGCGTCATGACTGTAACACCAAAGTTTGCGTTGGCGGGCGGCTCAACAATCGATCATGGTTCTCAATCTCCTGTGTGTTATTTTTAGTTATGCGATGGACATCCTTTAAGATGTGAGTGTGAGAGGGATGCAGGACAGCAGAGCGGTGAATTATGCCGTTGCCATGAGAGTGGACTGATCGAGGCACTTTTTAAGGTAGACTCTGTACCGTGATGCGCAGTGGGAACCTCCATCCTTCAGAAAAGACTGTTTAATGATTTTACACTTCCGTATTGCTTTGTGTCCGGCACTTTCAGGCACTCGACTATTTGTATAATAAGCGGCGTTTTTTGTAAATGAAAGTGATATGCTGTGTATGTGTGATTGCTGCTTGCGCGTGATTTCCTTTATAAGGCAATCTGTCTTTGTGCTGTAAATTAGAGAGCGACTGGATGACAGCAGGGTAAGAATTGTGCAGGGTTTGAGGGTATGACGCTTTAATTTAAGCTTGAATCTCTAGGAAGTTAAAAGAAAAGGCTGAATGGGTTTGAAATCTTACGTTTTACATATAGATGTGTTACAATTGAGCTTTTAAACATTTTGGTCAGTACAAAAGTTAGCCAGGGGGCGTATTTTCACTTTCGGTGGGGAGTAATCCGTTCCGCTGTAAAAGTAACGGTAGCAACGCTACATCGCTTGAGCAAGTTTAGTTAGACTAACATTGGCCACAATTTACATAAGAGTGCTTTTCATATTTGTTTTCAGTTTCATTTTTGGTGTCTATTATGCTGCTCATGTTTAACTTTTTTTTTTTTTTTTTTTTTTACCTTCGGTAAAAACATTCGGGCGGTACTGAATGTAAACTATGGCACTAAACTGAACGGAAATTAATAGCAAATTTTGCTGATTATTGCTGCTGAAATTAGTCAATTATTGTTATGTTTTGGGTTGTACTAATCAATCAGACTGGGGAAAATATTTGGAGTACTATAGACTGCCAAAAGTTAACAAATCAAGGAGTGCAAAGTGGCTGGTTTTAGCTGGTCAGCAGGCTGGTTTTAGAGGGGTTTTGGCCACCAGCAGAAACCAGCCTGGCTATTATAATGTACTCACCCCCTTGTCATCCAAGATGTTCATGTCGTTCTTTCTTCAGTCTTAAAGAAATTATGTTTTCCGAGGAAAACATTTCAGGATTTCTCTCCATATAATGGACTTCTATGGTGCCCCCGAGTTTGAACTTCCAAAATGCAGCTTCAAAGGGCTCTAAACCATCACAGCCGAGGAAAGAAGGCTCTTATCTAGCAAAACGATCAGTTATTTTCTAAAAAACATTACAATTTATATACTTCTCAACCTCAAATGCTCATCTTGTCTAGCGCTGTGTGTACTCTGTGTAGAGATCAAAAAGTATATAAATTGTAAATGTTTTTAGAAAATATCCAATCGTTTCGCTAAATAAGACCCTTCTTCCTCGGCTAGGATCGTTTAGAGCCCTTTGAAGCTGCATTTAAGGTGCATTTTGGAATTTCAAACTCGGGGGCACCATAGAAGTCCATTATATGGAGAGAAATCCTGAAATGTTTTCCTCAAAAAACATAATTTCTTTACGACTGAAGAAAGAAAGACATGAACATCTTGGATGACAAGGGGGTGATTACATTATCTGTACATTTTTGTTCTAAAAGTGAACTACTCCTTTAAAGTTTACACAAAATCTGGCAACATATAGGCTTACATTTGCCAGAATTTTCATTTCAGAGTGATTTCATTTGTTTTATTTTTGTGTCTGTTATGCTGCTCATACTTTGCTTTTTTAATGCAATAATGTTTGTCAGCCAGTCTCCAGTTTAGTTCAAATAATCCTGCAAAGTGTTTTATTATGGTATAGGTGGCCACAGGGATGGAGAGTCCTTCTAAGATCGAGCGGCGACAGGCGTGGGCAAGCAGCCACCGCAAGATTACCGTAAGAGATGCAGAACACCGCAGCCCAGCAGCAGAACATCAGCCTCATTTCTCTCTCCAGGATGACGTCTTTGCGGATGGTGAGTGTCAGGTTAATGTTTAACGTTCAGCTGTGTCAAGAGGTTGATAATATGGAAAGAAGCTGCATATCTCATTTCCTCTTAAGCATGTGAATTAAAGCTATAGTGCATAATGCAACCATAGGCTTTACATTTAAATGTTTTATGTTGTAAATGTTTTAATTTGGGAAATATTTGGCTTGAAAGCTGTACTCCTGTTATTGTTATTTAAAATAAGAATCCAAGAACTTTTTGGGACTGTTGTATGCTTTATTTAGTTAGCAAAATACAATCAGATAAAATATGTTGGACAATATATTAGGATAAAATAAAATATAATCAGGTTACTTCTAAAGTAAGCTCACCATGTTATAACTGCTACTGTCAGAGATAAATGACAGACCACAAACAGTGCACAGTTACCAACAGATAAACTCTATTTCCAAAACAGAAAGCTCATTTACACCTCTCCCTCTCTCTCTATCACTCACACACACCCATTTTCAAATAGACAGGCTATGATCATAATGTGCGTCTTTATTTTGTTTCCACAGGATGTTCTGCTGGAAAGATTGAAACCTGGCTTCAAGGTTGTGGGTGAGTGTTTGTGTGAATGCTTTCTATAAATGACAGGCCTTGTGTGTCAGTTGTAATACAATAACAACAAGTGAGTGGAAAACCACAAATGTTCTTAGGTTTATTCGTTGAAGGTCATTCAGGGCAAAAATACGTCAATCTCTGAAAAATCACAAAGTACCTTCACATGAAAGCTTTCATTGAAAAAGCTACATTGTTTTGCTCTATTTATAGATTGTGCTGAGGAAGAATCTGTTTTCAGATTTTTTTTTCCTTTCTGGATCAGGAAGTAGCAGACAAAACTTGACGATATTGTTATTGTTTCTCACCGTTTAGGTTGAAAAAGAGTGTTTTCAGACATATTTCAATGAAAATATATTCTGCAAAGCCTGTATTTTACATATCTAATCACATTCATAGCAGCGGTAGTCCGAACAATATCAACAATGCTTGTAAACTTAAGCAAGCAATAATCTGGTTTCATAAGTCCTTTATTTCTTCTTCGAACTGCAAAATATCTTTCTGACATTTGTTTAATAAGGGCCACCGGAACACATTCTCACAAGATTTGAAAGAAATGCTGTGTACGTGTGTGCCTCTATTTTTATCGCAGTATTTTACTGCATGCCCGCATCCCGCCCACAGACCTTTGCTGATTCACACTTGATAAAAGTGAATTTTTCATTTGTTTTTCCCTTCCCTTTTTTTCTTCACCTTATCTGTAGGAATGAAGCCAATCCTGCCAAAAGCAGTCACCTAACAATAGGTAGGTTGAGTACGATCAAGTTTTCTTAAAACAAAGGAGATGATTCTGATAGAGTTTATGTGATGAAGCTTAAAACCTGTGCAACCAAGAGAGTAGAATTACAAAATATGTAATTTTTACTTATGCAATGAGGCCTACGCAGAATCTATAGGAGTTTTTCACCTTTGCCATGATTATTAAAAGTAGTCTAAAAGCGTGATTAAATTAGTGAACATATTTAATAAACAAACATATGGCCATTCGAATTGTGCTTTTTAGAGACTTCGACTGGTGCAGATTCTGTGCAGGCTGACTAGTGAGTGTTTAATGGCTAGAATAGCCAATTAACCTTTGCTGTGTATCTATATCCTGATACAATTGTAAAATGTAACTCTACAGGCTGTTTGAGGACAGGCACCACCAGCTTTGAGGATGATTTGAGTCTGGGTGCAGAAGGTGAGTAGAAGCAACAGAATAGCAACTGTAACTCAGTTATAATGAAGAAGTGCTGACAGCTGTAAATGTTTTAATTTTATTCAATCACCTTTAACAAACTGTTCTCATTTGTGGAGTCTAAAAGTGTCTGCCAAATGACTAATAATTTCAGACTTTATTTTGATTGCATTCCCCAGGTGTTATAGTCCGTGTCTGTGCAACATATAAATAATGGATAGCTGCTAATTAAAGGCAATTTTATGTGAGACCCTTGTGCTGCCGCAGTGAATTTAAAATATTGGGTTCTTTGTGATCACAAACCTCTTTTTTGAGTGACATCCTCATGTTTGCCAGTAAGGGTCTCATTATTAGTATGATGGCAGTGATTATATACTATACGAAGCGGCACTGCATTTATGTTTGATAGCAAACCTCCCCCTGCATAGAATAATGAGCCACTCTTAAATCGGAAACACAGATGCACAAGGCTATACGCATACAGGTTAGGAATTTAATAAATAAATGTAATTGTAATACGCTACTGTTTAAAGGTTTGGGGTTGGTATGATTTTTTTAATGTTTTTGGAAAAAAGATGCTCACCATAGCTGCATTTGTTTGATAAAAAACAGTAAAATTGTGAAATACTATTACAATTTTAAATAACCATTTTCTATTTTAATTTATTTTTGCAATTTATTCATGTGATGAGCCATTTCTCCAGTCTTCAATGTCACATGGTCCTTCAGAAATCATTCCAATATGCTGTTTTGGCACTCAAAAAACATTTCTTTTTGTTATCAATGTTGAAAACAGTTGTGCTTCCTAATATTTTTGTGAAAATCATGATTTTTAAAGTGTTTTTTAATGAATGGAAAGTTCAAAATAATAGCATTTGTTTGAAATTGAATTAAAATGTACTGAAAATGTACATATTGTGTACATAATCCTGTGTACATAATAATTTTGTAAACATCAGCAGCATTCATTTATACCTGATATTATTTATTTCACAGCTACTGCATTATATGCTGCATCAGGTGCACCACAGTTTAGGTAAGCAGTAGGTTGACTTTGTTGTACCGTTGAGTTACTACCTTCATTCTCTTGCTCAGAGTTACTCAATTATGTTTCTTACCCTAACCTTAAGTTTAAAGGGATAGTTCACCCAGGAATGAAAATGTTGTTCCAAATCCGTAAAACCTTTGTTCATCTTTGGAACACAAATTAAGATATTTTTGATGAAATCCGAGAGCTTTCTGACCCTGCATAGACAGCGACGCAACATGTTCAAGGCCCAGAAAGGTAGTAAATACATCATTAAAATAGTCCATGTGACAAGTGGTTCAAGCTTAACCACTTGTGCGCAACAAAACAAAAACAATGACTTAATTCAACAATTATTCTTCTCTTCTGTGAGTCTCATTTTTTTGTTTACGAGAGTACCACGATGTAGTCATGTAGGTCAGAACGCTCTTGGTTTTTTATCAGAAATATCTTAATTTGCATTCCAAATTCTGTCATTCTGTCATTAATTACTCACCCTCATGTCATTTGAAACGACATGAGGGTGAGTAATTAATGACAGAATTTTCTTTTTTGGGTGAACTATCCCTTTAACCTTAATCCTACCGTAATTTAATATGGTTCCATGAATTGTTTGTATATCAGCAGCACGCCTCAACAAAAGCTTAACCTGCCGTTGTTCAGCATGGGCCAGAGCGTCGCATCCAGTGCTTTCTCAACTGCTACCAACAGGACTGCTTCCAGGTAAGAACATGACTGAAACAGAACACACTGGACAAAATAGTACTACATTTAGGTGGCCTGTTGGATGGAGGTTCCCCACTTAGTGCCTGGCAGGAAATTACCAAAACACTTTCCTCCAGTCTGCATTTTGCTTTCATGCTCAAGATGGATTTGTGTTTCTAATGTGCTTCTGAAGTCAAACTAAATGGTTTGGCAGAGCTAAACAGGGTGGTTGCCTGGTTGCAAATGTAGAGTGATGCATGATAAAGTAGTAAATTTACGCGAGTCGCATGACAACAAGACCCTGTAATATGAATAACCTGTATGTGGAATATAAGTAGGCCACCATCCAAACTGCTCAGTTTTTTTTTCCACATTTTCTGCATTGTTGAGTTCTAACAACAAAATTCTTTGGACTGACATCCTACACCTCTGTTGGTATTTAAAAGCATGAAATTATGCAAAATATTTAATGAGTTAACATGAAAAGGATGAAGAATTAAGGTCTTTGTGAACGGAATTCCGTGGGCATAGATTCCATGCACGTCTACCTGAGTTCACTCTATACTCTTGTTTGGTTTCTCAAATATCTTTCGCTCTTCATGACATCTCAAAAATCCCCCAGTGTGTCTGATGTCCTCCAAATGCGTGCTGAAGATGCAGAAGAGACCCTTTTCCAGCTGGGTTTCGGTTGTGAGGAACCGCAGGTCACTGCCCGCATTCCAGTCCGCTTCTTCAACTTCCCGTCCCAGCTCAGAGGCATCAACTTCCGCCTGTTTCTTGAATCCCAGCTCGCCAGAATACGCCAGGAAGACCCCTGTCTTTCATTAGCAAGTAAGGAATTTAGAGTTTCAGAAAGTTGTTCGTACCACTATTTAAATGTTTTCTCACTGTTCATCCCTGATTTTTGCACAGGTCGTTTCCGACAAGTAGAGGCATTGACGGCAATGGCCAATGCCTTTTATTCCCTCTACTCCCATGTGTCCCGAACGCCACTTCAGAAACTTGCGCCACCCCAGTTAACCTTCACTTCCCCAATTGTGGAGAGGACCATGTCTCGAACTAGTGTCCGGAGTGAACCGCGCTCCCCTGTTGAAAGACTAAAAGACACTATCTCCAAGATGTGCTTGTATACGGGTTCCCGTGGCTCGGACTCTACGTCTCCAAGCAATTCACCTCGTAAACGTAAATGCAGTCTGTCAGATGTAGTTGAGAAAAGTGCAGAAAATGACAATGAAGATTTATGTCTTCAGATGGAAGTAGATGATTTAGACTGGTTTATAGAGAGCAAGAATGAACTTGAGGAGAAGACGTATGGGGAAAACATTGAAAGGACTGATTCCTTGGAGCATATACCTTGTCAGCCACTATCTGAGACGACGAATGAAAATGTTTACAACCTCAGGCATGCATTAGCAGAGTGTAGACCTTGCCTAGAGCCAAAAACAGATGTGGATGTGAAATCCAAAGGTTCTGTTCTCTCGAAAAGCTGCAGCGTTAATGTGGAACCTGTTCCTATCATTGCCCATGATATCATATGCCCTCAGGTTGTTGAATATGTGAATCAGGCACCTTATCGCAGCCTACACACAAATAGCATTGATATGAAAAACTCACCATTTGCACACCGAACGACAATTAAACCTGTAAGACAATCTAATGCAATGAGTTTACCCAAGTCAGATCAGTTATGTCAGATCACAATCACTGGATGGGAGGACGACACCACTCTTTCCAACAGAGACACGCAGGAGCAGAGTTCATCCAACATCAAGAGATACCTAAGCCCGGTGAAACCACTAAACCTGAGCAAACAAGGCAACTCCTTTGAGCTGGAAGAGGTACGCTATCTCTTATCTTTTTAATGTATTTCATATCAAGAGCAGTTGCCCACACTGGTTTACCCATTAGATGTAATTAACAGAGTATTATTCTCTTTATTCCTGAATCAACCTCCAAACTTCCTCTTTGTATTCCACCTCTGCATAGAGATTGTAATGTGACTTGTTGTCATTTATAATGCTGCAAGCATTTGTGCTATTACTTTATGCACTATTACAGTTGCTTATACTTAGAGGGAAAGGATTTCAACAAACTCTAAACCTTAAAGGGACAGTTGACCCAAAAATGAGAATTCTGTCATCATTTACTCATTCCAGAGCTTCTATAGAATACGAAAGAAAAACAGTGAAAAATATGAAAGTGGGGTCCCCACTGGCCTTCACTGAATGTACAAAAACAAACATTCTTCAAAATATCTTTTGTGCAGCGCCGATAGCCTTGTGATCGAATCCCGACTTGAGGACCTTTCCCGAACTCTCTCCCACTTCACTTCCTGTCATTCCTAATCTGTCGTATCACAATAAAGTCAAAAATAACAAAAATAAATCTTAAAAAAAAACAAAAAAAAAAAAACTTTTGTGGGTGTGTAAAATGATGATGGAAGTTTCACATTTGGGTGAAGTTGGGGTTCCATTTGTGCCAAAAATGAACCGACTTGCTTTGTATTACACATTTGTCCTTGTCTACAGTCATTGCCTACTTGTTCAGATAAATTAGTATATGTTGATGTGTATGTCCTTTGCTTATGTTGTATGGTTTTGCTTTCCTTACTGTCATTTTTACTTATGCTCTGTTCTGTGGCCCTTACTGTTGCACTTACTGAGTGCAGTGTTTTAGGTTCGCTATTCATAGTGCAAAAACATAAAAAAAGGTCAAATCATTCACTAAAATGAATTGTTTTTACGAGGTTATAGTAACTATAACCTTGTAAAAGTACTTTATTCTATTATTTTATAGAAAAAAGCAGATATTATTTTCAAATCCCAGTTTCTATAGTAGGCTATATTCCTAGTGATTTCTTACCAATATGTCCATTCATAAATGTAGTGTACAATATCATTTTATGAAAAATTACTGTACTTCACTGAAAGTTTTTTTTTTTTTTTTTTTACATTTCGAAGGGTGTTACTAGTGACCACACTGACTTACTGCAGGTGATATTTTGCCAATACGTCCCTTCATGTATGTACAGTACGGTATTATTTGTGACTCTTGACCACAAAATTAGATTTATACGTCATATGAAAACTCAATAAATATATTTTCCATTGATGCATGCTTTGTTAGGATATAATATACAACTATTATACTATTATACTAAAATCTGACAGTCCAAAAAAAAAAATCTAAATATTGAGAAAATCACCTCTAAAGTTGTCCAAATGAAGTTTTTACCTATGCATATTACTAATGAAAAATAAATTTTTGATATATTTACAGTAGAAAATTTACAAAATACCTTGATGGAACATGATCTTTAATTAACATCCAAATGATTTTTTGCCATAAAAGAAAAATCTATAATTTTGATCCATGCGTTCTGTTGGTTATTGCTACAAATATACCCGTGCTACTTATGACTGGCTTTGTGGTCCAGGGACACATTTTAGAAAAAAATTACTATAATTCACCAGTTTTTTTTTCTGTGTTCCAAAGGTTGTAGTACATTACTAGTGACCAGACTGACTTGCTACAGGTGAGAGATTGTCAATGCATCCTTTCATATATGTACAGTACAGTATTAAGGGTACAGTAGCATACTGGGCAGTCGTGGCCTAATGTTGGACAGGTCCAGCAGGGATTGTAGGCTGGGGGAGTGAATGATCAGTGCTCTTTCCATTCTCAATACCAATACTGAGGTGAGTGCCTTGAGCAAGGCACCCAACTGTGTGTGCAATTGGATGAGTTAAATGCAAAGCACAAATTCTGAGTACGGGTCACCATACTTGGCCACACATCACGTCCTTTCCTTTTTTTCCTTTCCTTCCTTAAGACGACAAACAGAACAACAGTAAGGACGTCAGAAAAATATGACATAAACAGAGGATGTACACATCAACATATACTAATTTATCTGAACAAGTAGGTAATGTGTAGTATATAGCACAAAGAAGTCGGTTCATTTTTGGCACAAATAAAACCTCATACATCTCATCCATGTTTTTCGGACATGATTTTCCCCTAACCAGTCAACAACAGTAGTATCATAGCATCACTTTGGCTTGGCTTATTTGTCTTAGGCCAGAAAGCAACATGCTAAAAACCACAAAGAATACGATAGCAAATGCATAGCAAACTAGCATTGAGGCAGCATGCTTTGTAAAGAAAAACACATTAACATACTAATACATTAACCTACTAATTTATCTAAACAAGTTGGCAATGACTGTAGACAAGCACAAATGTGCAGTACAAAGTACAAGGCAGTTCATTTTTGGCACAAATGGAACCTCATACATCCCTACATCCATTTCATAAATAAAACAGATCAACACAGTATACTAATCTATCTGAAGTAGGCAGTGACTATAGACAGGACAAATGTAGAGTACAGAGCACAAAGCAGTTAGTTCATTTTTAGCACAAATGGAACCTCATACAGCTCTAGGGTGAACTGTCCCTTTAAGCTTTTAACTGTAACATGTATTTCATCCATGTTTGTGTTTCAAACATGAATGATGCCTCAAACTTACAATTTTACCCTAACTAGTGAACAACAGTAGTATCATAGAAACTTTGGGGTTGGCTTATGTGACTTTGGCCAGTAAGCAACATGCAAAAAACCACAAAGAACACAATAGCAAACTAGCATTTAATCAGCATGTTTCATAAATAAAACACATCAACACACAGTATACTAATTTATCTGAAGTAGGCAGTGACTGTAGACTAGGATAAATGTATAGTACAAAGCAGTTGGTTCAGTTTTGGCACAAATGAAACCTCATACAGCTCTAGGGTGAACTGTCCCTTTAAGCTTTTAACTGTAACATGTATTTCATCAAGTTTGAATGATGCCTCAAACTTACAGTTTTACCTTAACTAGTGAACAGCAGTAGTATCATAGAATCTTTGGGGTTTGTATACTCCAGCATTGTGTTGTGGCATGATCATTAAGTATAGGTTTCAATTCAGGTTCACAGTGCAGAGGAAGAGGAAGCCACTTCATCAGAATTCTGCTCCACTGTCAGATTGTCTGTTTCGACGCATCACCACAAATGTAAGTAACATGAGTAGTCCTTATCACGATCAGGCAAATTTCAACCACTAATTTGACTAATTCTTGATCAGTTTAGCTAAATAAATTCAGCTGAACAGCTGATAATCAACTAAATCAGCCTTACAAGTTCACAGAAAGCAGCATGTGTTAACGCAGTGATAGAGGGAGGTGTTTTGCTGACTTGTTAAAAACACATCACCCGTGGTAAATTTCAAGAATTTGGGCCAGCTGATCTTGTCTGCCTTATCACATTTCAAGGAAACAACCTAACAGGAAGTAGCAAGAAAAATAGCATACTATCGCTTTTTTGGTTCACAGTTAGTTGAAGCTGAATTGTGTGCTTTGACTATCTAAAACCATCAGCTTTTTAACACATTGTGTTTCTCTTTCCCAGCATCGCCCCTACGAGGGGACAGTTTTCAGTCCGACAGCAGTGGATATGCTGAAGAGGATGTGCACCATTCCCTCCTAACCCCGGAGAAAACGTAACATCAAATCTCAGGCTAATGAAGCATGGAGTGTCTACTCATACCCTAAGTCAACATTAAATGCTGTTTGCAGAGATAATAGCTTGCATAGATAAGCCATGCACAAGGAGCATGTATGAATGTTGCTTTCATATTGACTTTACTGTGAAACTATCAGCCTAGAATGATGCATATAATCTGGTTTTGAACTAGTTGTATTTGCATTAGGCTTCTAATTTGTGCACTTTTTGGTCTTCTTGTTGCAATTTATGAAATGCTGTACATATTGGCTTTATTTGTAATTCCACAATGGTAAATATAATAAATAATTTATTTGAACTATTTCATTTTGGTAGACTAAGGAGGTGACTAAGAAACCAAAAATATTGATTTAAACACAGAACTGTTGTCCATAAGAAAAACTTTAATTCTAATTGAAACCAAATATGTGAACAAGCTCAGTTTCTGCTTTTGTTTGAAACCAATTTGTACCACAATGCAAATACATGCACGCTTCTTCAGATCATCTACTGACATTAAAAGCTAACCCTGTCGCCCCCTGGAGGCATGCTAAGTAAGTACAACACAACCACATGTTTGCAATACATGCAAACTTTAGCTAAATAACAAATGACTAAATGCCAAAATATGACAATGTCAATTTCAAGTTTATTGTTCAAGATAACATATTCAGTACATTACAGATTCACCAATTTGGTACAAATTACATCAGTTGCCACACAGTCACGTACTACTGTTGTTGGTCATATACTATTATACTGAATATATGAACATTTCAGTCTTTGCCAGTCCAAATGTAATGATGAAGCCTGTGAGGCAGGAACACATACACAGAGGTAGATATTTACCACAAATTGTCAGGCCCATGTTAAAAATTATATTATAGTTTAATAGACTTTATTTTACAAATACAATCTATTAAGCACAATTAATGTTAATGATAATAACTACCACTAAAATATAATGAAAATAAAAATGTACAAAAGTGAAATATTTACAATTAAAAAAAAAATCATGCTGTCTGTAGATTCATCAAGGTCACAAAGCAAATCATCTATACCACAATTTTAATTAGGGAAAGTTAAAAGGCGAAGACTTTCAGGCAAAGCTCAGTTATTCGTGAAGAAATAAATATGACTTTTTCCAAATGAACCGCAGAGATAAATTCACTCACACCGAACACCTGTGAACCTTTGTCCTCAGGTTTCAGATTAATAGTGTCCTCTGCCTTTGTTCAGAGGCACTGGGAAGCAAAAGTACACACATTTAGTGTCAAATTCAAGGTGAAAATTAGGCAATCAGTATGTCCTCCAACTGATTTCACAGCTGGTAGCAGTAAGAACTCGTGCACCTACTGCGTCAAACAAACAAGGCCCTCATATTACACAACTGGGGGCAGAAGAGGTAATCTTCAATTCACCTGATTTTCCTATTTTCCTCTAGGTAGAAAAAGAAACTAAAATGTTACAGGAGAGCTGTTACTGTGGTTTATTTCCCCCCTGCCATGATTTTGAGGTACTGAAGGGCGTTGTGGGCAGCGCTGGCACGTGCTGCATCCAGACTGGAGGCGAATCCGTGGCAGACGGTAATGGGTTGTGTGGACAACTCCACCAGACACTGGTAAAGGCCACTCAAACTGCGCTCCTCTGAATAAACAAGTCCAAAAAATAGTCAGTTTCTACAAATGTAAGAAAGCACTACAGATTCTCGCTTAGTACTTAGTAGGGATGCATTGAAATGAAAATTCTTGGACGAAGGCGAACAAAATTACACACTGGGCCGATTACCGAACAAGATCTTTCAGACATTATAGCCTACCAACAAAGCACCTTTGGCCATTTTTAAGACCCCTTTTTGAAACAGGCATGTGTTTTTAATGTACAAATAAATGCAGCCTTGCTGAGCAAAGGAGCATGTTATAATAAATGTATTAATAGAGCTGTTGTAATGATTGTTATCCTTATTTTTGTGTTACTTTTCTATTTTATTTTACAGAACAACAGCAAAATTACAATACTAACATTTATGAATGTTGACTTTTATTTTGCCGGAAACCCGCAAGAAGATTTCAGTACTACTTTTTACTGACAGAAGCAGATTTATGAATGATTTCCCCTCACACCTTGGACTCTTGAACCCTGGCTAACAAGCTCATCTGTGTATTAGAAAACAAAGTTCTCTATTTTATTTACTAATGGTTTAAGGCCATTTCACGATTTCAGTCATCATACAGTAACCAGCAACAACCACCCCTTTCTCTTCTCATGGACGACATGCGATGCTATACTAAACAGTCTCTCGCTGTTAGTGCTTGTAAAGATTTTTGTCTTTCTTTGACAGTTTTAAATGCTTCCTCACTGCGGACATGTTTGCTGCATTAGTGTGCGCCTCTATTTGATCGTGTCACGTCATTGTTCGGTATAATTTACAGTGCCTTGCAAAAGTATTCATACCCCTTCATTTTTTTCACATTTTGTTTTGTTGCAGCATTATGTTAAACTGCTTTAAATTAGTTTTTCCCCCACATCAATTTACACCCCATACACCATTATAACGACAAAGGAAAAACCAGATTTGCAAATTTTACAAATTTATTAAAAATAAAACACTGAAACAAGTACATTGCATAAGTATTCATACCCTTAACTCAGTACATAGTTGAAGCACTTTTACAGCCTCAAGTCTTTTTGGGTATGATGTGACAAGCTTTGCACATCTGCATTTGGCAATTATCTGCCATTCTTTGCCTCTTCACCTTTTCACCTCTCAATCTCTATTAGCTTTGACAGCATTTTCTAGAGTCCTAGTTGTTCCAATCGTCTTCCATTATGGATAATGCTTCTGTGAACCTTCAATGCAGCAGATTTTTTTTTCTGAACTCTTCAGATATGCTCTGATATGCATTTTCAGCTGTTAGACCTTTTCTGAGAAGTGTGTGCCTTTCTAAATCATACTCATTCAAATGAATTTGCCACAGTTTAACTCCACTCGACGTGTAGTAACATCTAGAAGCAATATGAATGCTCCTGAGCTAAATTTCGAGTGTCCCAGAAAAGGGTATGAATACTTATGGAAAGGGATCTTTTCAGTTTTTTTATTTCTAATAAATTTGCATAGTTGTTACAAACCTGTTTTGTCCTTTGTCATTATAGTGTATGAGATGTAGATTGATGTGAAAAAACGGTCATTTAAAGCAGTTTAACATAATGCTGCAACAAAACGCGGAAAAAATGAAGGGGTATGAATACTTTTTGCAAGGCACTGTATTTTGCCTTTTTGCTTATTCGAACACCGAAAGAATTTTTTTTGCCATTTTCCGCCGACAATTTTGGTTGCCAAACATTCGGTGCATCCCTAGTACTTAGTAATCAAAATATCTTTATTCTTTTAAAGCACTTAAATAATCATGTGCTTGTTAGACTAGGCTTGTATCTCACCTATGTCCAGGTAGCTGACATCAAAGCGTTGTTCCTCAGAGAGCTCGCTAAGGAGAGAACAAAAATTGGAGTCAGGCTGGCCCAGAGGATGACAGCGCAACTGTAGGATCTTCTCCCCGGCTGAGTTCCGCAGAGAGTCCCAAGTGCAGCCGAGACCTTTAGACTTTCCTCCCTCTAGTCTGCCACCCATTTGCTGTTGAAGAAAGATTAATTTTTAAACAGCCATATTCATAAAAACAGTCTTAAACCAGTCATAAAACCACTGCACGTCTTACCATACTGAAGGTGTCATCTTCTGCTTCGGCTTCATGGCTGCTGCGCATGTCCACTGGTACGTCATGAATACGAGAGAGCATCTTTGCTGCCGCATTTCTTTTAGCAAGCTTTTTTGATGTGCCGCTACCTTAAAAACAAGATTAAAGCATTCAATATTTTGAATGAACTGCATATTTAAAAATAATCACTATAGGGGAAAAAAAGGTTGTACCTATCTCAACAAATCTCTCCACCCTGCAGGTCATTGTAAACTCTTTGCGGTGTGCAGGTCCAGATTCTTGAGTGACTGTGTACTCGGGTAAACGCCAGCCTTTCTGCACTACTAGTTCCTGTGGAAATTGCATTTTTAAGGACAATAAATATAAGCTTCATGAAACTGGCATCAAAAATATATATTTGTTATGACTAATAACAAAGGTACAAAATTTACATACACCTTGCAGAATCTGCAAAAGTAATTATTTTACTCAAATAAGAGGGATCATGCAAAATGCATGTTATTTTTTATTTAGTACTAAACTGAATAAGATATTTCACATAAAAGGTGTTTACATATAGTCCACAAGAGAAAATAGTTGAATTTATAAAAATGATCCTGTTCAAAAGTTTACATGTGCTTGATTCTTAATACTTTGTTGTTACCTGGATAATCCACAGCTGTTTTTTTTTTTGTTTAGTGATAGTTGTTCATGACAGTTTGTCCTGAACAGATAAACTGCCTGCTGTTCTTCAGAAAATCCTTTAGTTCCTACAAATTATTTGTTTTTTTAGCATTTTTGTGTATTTAAACCATTTACCAACAATGACTGTATGATTCTGAGATCCATCTTTTCACACTAAGGACAACTGAGGGACTCACATGCAACTATTACAGAAGGTTCAAACGCTCACCGATGCTCCTTTTGAACAGAATGAAGATGTGCACATTTTTCTTATTTTGCCTAAATATCATATTTTTCATTTAGTACTACATAAGATACTTGCATGTTTCCCAAAAGACAAAATAAGTTGAATTTACCCTGATCTTCAAATTCCAAAAATGTGCATCGTGTTTCCTTCTGGTGCATCAGTGAGTGTTTGAACCTTCTATAATAGTTGCATATGAGTCCCTCAGTTGTCCTCAGTGTGAAAAGATGGATCTCAAAATCGTACAGTCATTGTTGGACAGCACAGATTTTTGCCCTAATTTGCAGTCTAGATGCATCAACAATAGTTGCCAAGAAGTCAGAGCCAGTCTGCAGGTTTTGGGCGGTCTAAGTTGACAGATTTTACAGAAAAAGTGTATGATGGGCACAGATGGTTTCAGACCTTGTAGGAGGATATTATTGAAAATGTTTCATATTTTTGAGGGCTTTTAGATTGTTGTTTAATTCATGTGTCGCCTAGAAAGACATGTTTTTACCCAAGTTTGTTGTTTTTGGCACGACTTGAATAAGTTTGATTCTCAGTCATTTAGTGTACAATGGCCAGTTTTTCCTCTTTAACCATTTACAAGTCGCAAGTGTAAGGTGCCTAGTTATTTAAAATCTGTTACGATTTTGAAATGTATGTCATTACCTGCAAAGCTCCGACTGGATTGCACTCAGCTTGTTGTGTTGAACTGGATGATTTCATCTCTGACTGAGGACTAAAACACATTTTGACAAAAAAAAATTACTAATTAAAAAAAAAAAAAAAAAAAAAACAGTTTTCAGAAAGCAGAACTTGGGCAAATGGGCACTTAATCTGATCTTTACCATTCTCCCTCCATATCCATCCCGACAAACCCTTCTCCCTCCATCCCATTCACTTCGATCCCTCCCAGCATTCCTCCTTTTAGCATTTTCAGGGCAGCTTCGGCAGCTTTGTGCTTGGCAGCTTTCTTGCTGGGGCCCTGGCCGGTGCAGTTGATGTCTCCCACAGACACGCGGAAGGTGAAGTTGGGCTGGTGGGCCTGACCCTCAGCCTTCAGCAGGTCGTACACTGGAGTCTTGCCTATCCGCGTTCCATATTCCTGCAGCAGACTGATGGGCGTCTTTCCGGGGTTCACAGCCAGCATTTGCTCAATACTGTGAACAGAAAAAAACTATTCAGGTAAGTTTTTAATAAATAACTCAAAACTATACTTTGAAAACCACTTTGTGTTAAATAATAACAGTACAAGCTCAAATAAATGTCATTTATCAAACCATGCTGTCAACAATGAGACGCCGAAGAATCAGAGTCATTTCCAAGGAATTTTGAATCAGATTTTTGGTCTTAAAAAGGAAGTGAGGGCATTTTGGGACATCGTTGATTCGAATGTTCTATGTAAACACGAATTTAACAATTCGATTATGTAAGGGATAATGTACAGGCAGCCGGTAGTTATAGCAGAAATAAGCCCCGACAGTGTGATCAGGACCCGACGCGAAGCGGAGGGTCTTGTATCACACTGAAGGGGCTTATTTCCCGATAACTACAGGCTGCCTGTACATTATCCCGCTTATTACACGGCTACTTGCCACATAAGGAAAAAAACTAGACATGAATATGAATTTGAAATCTTTTATTGGCATATTTGTTTTGAATTAACATTTTTATCCTTCCGCGAAACGATATAGTACCACGTGACTAACATTAAAACTATGTACGTTAGTAAGACAATTTAAATAGATTAATGTCGAAATTTTCCATTGTTAAATGTGGTTGTCCAGTGTTTGTCACAAGATGGCGCCAAACGGTAATCTTTGTTGGCACGGAGGGATTTTAAACATACAAGTAGTACCGGCTATGCGTTATTACTTTGGAGCGGTGATTATTTGAAAAGAAGGAACCTGCAAATGTCTCAACTGACCAATCAGAATCAAGCATTCCAAAGAGCCGTGTAATAAAAAGTAATACTAATCAAGATATCGATTTAGACGTTCGAATTAGTAATTAAAAATTAAACATTCGATTTCGACCTTTTAATTTAAATCAAAAGGTATTTAAATGTTTCATTCGAACAGTGATTGTAACGTTCGATTTAGAAAGTAACTTACTTCTATAAGAACATTGATTCAAATGTCAGTTGAGAGATGATTCGAACGTTCAGTTTACACAGTGTTTCGAAATAACGGTTTTAGTGATTCGAAGTAGAACTTTGCAAACGTTGTAAAGCAGGAAACACTAGGTATGTTTGTGTTGTCATTTAAAAAACGAAGTACATTTGAAAATTCAGCTAACAGCCGGTCGGTGGTTCATTTTACCTGGTATACCCAGAGTTTCTCTTGCCGTTATCCGGGCTTTTCTCGTCGTTCATTCCCCAATAACAGATAGAGAGCTGACTTGTTTCGGACTGCAAAACCCCCCCGAGGTAACTGTAACCCCCCTGATTTCATTAATAGGTTTCCGTGCGGGAAGGACTGAGGCACGAGGAGACCGTAAACCCCTCTCTCTCACACCGTCCCGCATCACACAACACTACCGGACTGAATTATGAAACAGACCAGAAGTGCGGCCAACAGTTTTCAAAATAAAAGTCTCGACGTTGACAAATGCAACGCAGCCTGTCAAAAACATGCCCGGGCCATATTTCGCCCTTAATAATAATAATAATAATAATAATGATGCATTAAAATAATGTAAAAAATTAATATTTGAGATAAGAACCAGAATCATAATTGAGGATAATCAGAATTTCGCACGGTAAGTTGAAAAGTAAAACATCCAAAACAAGTTTTGTCTCATGAAAACATCAATAATTTAAAATATCTAAAACAGGCTAAAAATGTGCTCTTTTTTCTTTTTATGGTTAATGTTGTTTTCAGTAAAACATAACCTGAGTAAACCATTCAAATTCCACCCTTTCATATTATTCTTGGTTCTTGGTTTATTCTCATTTATCACTTTTTTTTGTCATAACAGCACAAAGAGAAAAACTGTACACACTCAAATTTCATTAGCAACATGTTTTGCCGTAGAACACACTATTGGAACTTATGTTTCAACATAAATTGTGGTTTGGTTGAGAAGGGCACAAGGTACACTTCTCGTCTTTCAGGCATTTGATGAGCTCAAATAAGCACTATAGTTACAAATGGGACACACATGTCCCCAGTGTCGAGGACCAGCGGCACATTCCTGAACCCCTGACCTAAGAGCTGCAAATATACACAGACACAGCACGTGTCCCATTTCAACAGGAGAGAGAAAGGCTGGGACAGTGAAATAGTAAAAAACATAAAAAGCTGTTTTATTCAAGTGACACTCTTGAGGTTAGCTGGCAAACTGCTGTATGAAAAACACTGCAATTCTTTAAATGTCTAACCTAGTACAACAATATCAACCCTCTCTACATTTCAGTGTAAACAGAGCAATTCAAAATTTTAGGAGATATCACTAGAAAAAAACAAATTCATCATTGGATTTGAAAAACTCACTGCTAGGCTCAAAGTTCACTTTTGAGTATACAAAGTAAGACTGAGGAACATTTCAACAAATGTGAAATACCATGTATCACATAATTCATTGGCAAAACTGGGGATCATTTCAAGTCCTCAGAAAAAGTCATTTATTTTGAACTCTTATCTTTTCAGGAACCTAACTTTCATTAGCAGAAATGTCTTTTTCATCTAACTCTTCTTCATCCGTCTCCTCAGCAGGTTCTTCTTCCTCTTCAAAGTCTTGCACATGTTCTTCAACTTTTTCCAAGTCTTTCTGCTTCTCTGTTTCTTCTAGTGGCTCCTGCGACATTTGCTCCTGACTGATATCTTCGACCACCTGATCTTCAGAGTATTTCTCAACAGCCTCAGCCACAATTGCGTCAGTTCCTATTTCTTCAGCAAGAACAGCTTCTTCTTCTTGGTCTGGATTCTCCTCAGTTATTTCATCCCGCTCAGTCACTGCTTGCTCTTCACTAACATCTCCATTGTCGACCTGAACTTCCTCAGATATTGCATCCTGTTCAGTTACTGCTTGCTCTTCAATAACATCTCCATCACTGACCTGAACTTCCTCAGTTATCACATCGTCCTCAGTTACTACTTGCTTCTCAATGGATTCTTCATCCTCAAGGACCTGAACCTCCTCAGCTGGTTCTTCATTGTCAGATACCTGCAGCTCCTCAGGTATTTCATCCTGTTGAGGTACTGCTTCCTCCTCAGCAACATCCTGGTGGGATGGAACCTCATCAGCTTGTTCATCCTCTTCAGTTACTCCTTGTTCTTCATCAACATCTTCTTTGACTTCAGCTTCCTCTGGAATTTTATTCTCATCAGCTTGCTTTTCAACAGGTTCTCCCCCATGAGCCTGAACCTCCTCAGCTGGCTCGTCCTCCTCAGGTACCACTTGCTCTCCTTCTTGAACATGAACCTCCTCTACCGTTTCCTCTGCAGTAGTGGCTTGATCCTTTGCTTCAGCTCCTTCATCCTCGATTGGAACTTCCTCCTGAGTTGCTTGCTGCTCATCTACTGGAATATTTTCTTCTGAACTGGACTCCTGGCTTTCAGATAACATCTGAAACACATAAAAACATGAGGATGCGACTTGCCAAAATAATCATATATGGATAAAATGAAACAGTCAGGACTATACCTGACTCTGGATGATCTCAAGTTGGGCAGCAAGGTGAGAGTGAATGTTATAAGTACTCTTTTGATGGTCCTCCAGGCTCGTACGGACTGCCATAAGCTGCTCCTCAAGAACTTGGGATATTCTTGCCTGTTCCATCTTCAGTAGGTCCCTAGCAGTAAGACCAAATATCACAGTATCAGTAACAACACCAAATCGCTAAAGACCTGAAATGCTAGAGAAAATCAGGTTACTCACTTGATGTCTATCACCTCCTGCCTGTTTCTTTCAACAGCCTTCTTGTTGCTGGTAGAGGACTTCTTCAGGCTTGAAATTTCCATTCTTTGTTCCTCCAACTCAGATGTGAGACCCTCTATGGTGGACATCTGCTCGTCGAGACGTGATTTGGTGACCAAAACAGTGTCTGTGAGTCCAGAAATGGTAACAGCTACCTCAGAGTTAGCAGTAATGATAGAATTAAGCTTCTGTTTCAGTGCTTCAGTCTCTTCAGTCTTATTCTTGACCAACGCATTCACAGTTGCAGTGGAAACAGACTCCTGCTGGAGTTCAGAAAGTCTGGCATTCATCTCAGACTGAAGAGACCAGAATTGGTTTAGAAGATCAGTAGATTGGATTTTTTCTGATGTGGCCAGTGCAACGTCTGCCTTTTTTTGAGCCTGTGTGTAGGCATCTTCCAGTGCTTGTAGACGCTCTTCAAAAACACCCACATTGGTGACCTAGATATAAAAACAACATATTTTTAGGGGAATGATGTCACCAATTTAGACATGTATTGAGCATAAAACAAGTTTTATGTCCATCTACAAGTGCAGTTTGGATCTGACAATTCTTCAATCTTGCATTAAATATATAGTGTTTCAGTAATTAATTGATTATTTTACAAGGCCACTGAATAATTTAGGATTTAAAAAATAAATAGCATTTATAAGTTTGTTCATGGCATGCTCTGTTGTTAGTGGTTTTAGTTTTATGATTCAGAAGAGTAAAGCATTATAAAAAAATAATGATGGCATTGATCACTGTATTATATAATTATCAAAGATGTGTAACTGAAATATATACCTTTAATTTGACCATAATTTCATTATAATGTTAATAATATAAACCTAAACAGCTCAACATCATTGACATTTTAAAAAATCTTGAGGTTTTTAAATGAAATTTAAAACCCAAAAGCATGATTAACCTCTCACTGCAAATGACCTGGAAAGATTACTAGAGTGTTGTCCACAAAGGGCCTATTGAGTTTAAGTTTCTGTAAAACTACTGACATTTAAAATAGTGACACTTCTTTTTATTCAAATTAAATTAATAACATTTAGAGTACTACTTAAGTATTCAATCTTTTACAATAACATTATTTATGCTATATTTTTGACAATGAGAACTTTAACCCAAAGTTAATGGCACGATGGTGTAGTTTTCATTGAATGTGGAGTTGAGAAATCTATTATTAAAGTGAATGGCAGCATTTAATAGCCTACTGTTAGTTCTACAATGACCATTAGTGTAAGGAAAATTGTTTAACTGTTTGACACTTTTACATAAAAGGATCACTTTAATACATTACTGATCACTAATACAGTGCTGACTGCCTTTCAAATGAAAGAGTGATTTACGTGTTTATTTGTATCTTTACTTAAACATGTTGGTTAGGATAGCATTTGCATAATGTCCTTTAAACAAGCAAGCCTGGCAAAAGGAAACATGATCCTCCTCTGAACAGACTATTAATGGCCTGGGAGCCACATGACACAATTCAGCGAATGGAATATTCAAAGGGCACATGAGGCATACATTCAGACCCGTTAGTATTATGTATATTTACAATCAAATATATAAACTTGAGCAGGTATGTGCTTGGTACACAATGTTCCAATGTGCACAAGTGTGCGTAAAAGTAATAAACTGAAATATTTTACTTCAAAGTTAACTTGAAACAAGAAAAAAATCAATTTTTATATCTTGTTAATTATTCTAGAGCACTCAAAATCAAATACCTGTGCATTACCCATTCCCAACTGCTGTTGGAACTTTGTTATCCTAAGTTGCATTGCATTGACTGTCTCTGTTAGACTGTCGATGGTTTGCTGCTGCTGGCTGCAGAACCAGACTGCCGTTGATCCCCCGACAACGAAAATAAAGAAAACAATGGCAGGGACTGCATGTTCTTTAAAGCCCCTTGGTGGTGTTACAGATGGCGTCTCCAAGAGCAGCAAACTGTCGTCCTGTTTATTGGTACTTTTTCCTTTGCGCTTGGTCATCTTGGCTTCGCGGAGGATTCTGCACCGTTGACTGCAACACTCCCCCTTTCTCTGATTTACTCAGTGATTTGGTTACCGCTCCACCAGACCTCAGCGCTGTATTGGCCCGCAACGACGGGGAACAATCAAAAGTGAACTTTCGAGCATGACGAGCGTGAGTAGGGGGCGTTGAGCACTGGAGGCGGTCTCACTTTCATGGCGCTGTGCGGCACGTACAAACTTACCTAATGTTTCAGAGAAATACATCATTTTCAAAAAGCTTTGTTTATTTTGGATACTACATCAAAAATCCGGCGAGGATACAAAAAAAAGTAAAATGTATCATATATGATACCTATATCGCTCCAAATTGGACATGGCCATAAACGTTGCTATATAGCCTAATCTGTCTTCTGAAGTTTTGTGAAGAAACATCTATCTATCTATCTATCTATCTATCTATCTATCTATCTATCTATCTATCTATCTATCTATCCATCCATCCATCCATCCATCCATCCATCCATCCAGATACTGTTCTATGATAATCATTTTCTGAAATATTCTTTTTTCGTTATCTATTACTTTCTAAAACTTTCACACTGGTTAATGATAAAGTCTCTTTAGAATGTCAGCAGTCATATGAAGCCTTTGGCTAGGCAAGGATGACATTGCATTGCACTAGTTATTTGGCTCCAGAAGTCCAAACTTCTTTCATTTCACAATGATGGATGTTATGAAACTTTGCATTTGGGTATTAATACACTTTTATTAAGTGTAAACATAACTAATGGCTGGATTTTCTTTGCCTGACATCTAGTTTGCTGTAACTCTGAACACTGATTGTCTTGTCACTGAATTCCTCTGGTTTTTGAGACATCTCAAGGTAGTGTTGTAGTACTTGAGTCCGGTCTCGGACTCGAGACTGGTCTCGAGACCATTTTTTGCTTACTCGGTCTCGTCTCGGACTTGAAAGCAAAAATACACGGTCTTGACTCGGTCTCGACCTTCATTGGAAGGAGGTGGACTGAGACCGAGACAACGAGACCGTTTTCCCCATGTTTTTAAATGTGAACATTTCATGGTATATTCTAAAATATTAACTATTACAAACTTTCGTATAATAATAATAATAATTAATAATAGGCCTAATAATAAATGAAATATATCCGATGGTGCTATGCTGCACAGCAAAGGCTTTGAAAGATATTGATACAATGTTTAAAGTTATAGTATAGTTATAGTTAATGTTTATTAGTTATAACTAACTGTTTGCTGAAATAGTTAAAAGACACACATTGAACTCTCTCTCTCTATTCTGACAGTTTTTTGTTTGTTTGTTGGGGGGTAAGGGTGCTAAAATGCTCTCTATTGTTGTTAATTGTAGACTGTTAAAATACAGTATGTAATGAGTAAGATTTTGGAACATTGTAAATTGTATGATGTAACTGTTTATAAGTTATTTATATATTGCTGTTATTAGTATCAAAATGCAACACCTTCAACTTTAATCAAATGTTGACATCATGCCATAGGCCTACTAAATTTTGACACCAGCTGAGCTCCCTAGTCTTAAAATATTATTCTGAGAAGAAGTTTGGTAGACAAGTGTGCCAGCTAGACTGCTCCTATAGCCAACAATCCCCACTCTACCCTTCGTGAATTTAATGGCTGAATATGATACTTGGGTGATGTTAAATGTAAGTAAATCATGAAAATCTGCTTTTTTTTGATCAGTCTCAATGCGGTCTCGACTCCTTAAAGACTCGGTCTTGACTCGGACTCGACTGTATTTAAAAACCTACGGACTCGGTCTCGACCCTTCAAAGACTCGGTCTTGACTCGGACTCGACATAGGCGGTCTCGTCCCCATCACTATCTCAAGGTAACCTGATGCTTCTAAAAGAATGAAACATGATTCTTCTTAGCTGATAGATAGATACACACACAAACAGACAGATCATTTAATACAGATATGTTGAGAGATGTTTTATTTTCTTTTTTCTTTTCTTTTTCACAAACGGTGTTATTTGATGTCGTCCTTACTTTACTCTGTAAGGCAAGAAAACAAAAATGTAGATAAACCTCATATCTAAAATATTAACCAAAATCGGTTAATAAACATTAAAATAGAGACATACCTTTGACTGTAAGTTTGGTGGCACACTCATCATAACCAAGGGGGCTTTCAGCTACACAGCAAAAAGGCCAGAGTTAAATTAACTCTCCAGGGAGTTTATATGATTCCACTCTCAAAAGTGTCAAGTGTTAAAATCAGAGAGTTAAATTAACACTGAAGCAGAGTTAAAGTTAATGAGATAATTAGTGATTAACGAAGTGATGATTGATCATTATTGGAGACACCTGATGTTAACAAGCAGAATCGCCAAAGGAGAAAACCACATTTTTTAAGCAACCATTGTAGTGGTCAGTGTTTGCATTAGTTGGGCTCTTGACCCTTATATCATTAACATTAGATCTTGCTGGGCTGCTTTATTTGAGGGAAAACAACCAGGCAAGCCAAGACCACAAGTCATCAGGGGGTGATGGTTATGTTTTAATGTAATCATTGCTTGACCTGAATCATTGAACTCAGTTTAGAATCAAGTCTCTGAGTTATTTTCCATTTTAAGATCTGTAACTCGGAGATAAGCTTCTAAAAGAGTTCAGTCTATTAACTGTTGTATATATTTAGTCTCATGAGTCCACAACAAACAAATCTCTCCATCTTTCTTTAAAATATATTCTGGAAGAATTTCTCATAAGTCAAAATTGGGTTGGTTAGACACACACAGACATCAAGAACCAGCGTATGAATCTCAGGAACGGTGACAAACGACGTGTTCAGATAAACAGATCAACTCTGAACTCTCATAATTTATCCATGCCGCAATGCATGATGGGAGTCATGGATGAGTCCTGATTGGCTACAATACTATTTTTGATGGTCACCGTTGTTGTGGTTCTCACACTGATTCTTCATGTCTGTGTGTCTTAACTAGTTTATTTTCTTTTTTTGTATAGACTTTGATCAAAATACTTTTTTTTTTTACATATCTGTCTGATTAAAGATGTGGTTCTCATTCATAGAGTCTATGTTACCAGTGATAAAAACCATAGTCTAATATTAAGAATTATTGAAAACCTGATTGCCTTTTGTCTGGCTGTTATAACACTGCTACAGCAGCCAAACAAGTTGAGATTTTACAAACGTTAAGTTCAAGAGCCCAACTAATGCAAACACTGACCACTGTAATGGTTTCTTAAAAAATGTGATTTTCTCCTTTGGTGATTGTGCTTGTTAACATCAGGTGTCTTCAATAATGATCAATCATGACTTAATTAATCACTAATTATCTCATTGACTTTAACTCTGCTTCAGTGTTAATTTAACACTCTGATTTTAACACTTAACACTTTTGAGAGTGGACTCATATAAACTCCCTGGAGAGTTAATTTAACTCTGGCCTTTTTGCTGTGTACAACCTTGTACTCTCCCATGTCTTTAGGTCCAACCCTCAGGATGAGCAGTGAACAAACACCACACACATTTGTGATGTAGTAGTTGGGGTTTGTGTTGAGGCTGACATTGTTATGGTACCAGGTAATATGTGGCGTTGGGTTTCCCGTCACAGCACAGCTCATGTAGCACTCATAACCTGGCGGAGCAGTGTGCAGTTTCAAAGGGACTATAAATTTGGGGGCTGTCTGGAAGTCGAGGGTCTTTGATACAGGCATTCTATATGTGAATTTTTCTGAAAGAGATGAAAAAGTGATTCTTTCAGTGTAGTAATGTCCATTTTTGGTCATCTAACATAATGTGTCACTGCTTGTGTTACACAATTATCTGTTAGTGCATCTGGGTTGTATTGTCCAAGCTGGAGGGCTGTGAGCAATTTATGAAGTGCAGACCATCACTGGCAAAACAATTATCCAGAGCTACTATAATGCAGTTGCTACTATACTGCAGTTGTCATCTTATAGGTACAACATTTTCAGAACAAGGCGGAGATAGTTTAGTGGCGATGTGTCAGGGACAGCAGCACAAATCCCAGAAGTATAAACCTGGATAAGGGTGACCCATAAATAGAGTTTCATAGATCTTCTATCATCACTGTGCCCTTGAGCAAGACACTTATCTCTGGTTCTCCAAGGGACTCACTGCAATTAGTGTTCTGTAAATTGCTTTGGGAAAAGGTGTCTGTTAAATGGCAAGTAGCCTAGTCCATTGCACCACTGCTTGTAATGCAGCCGAGACCATTGATTGTCCAAACGTCATTTGTTTTCAAGCTTATTTAATTTGGGTAGTTGATGCATTATGCATTTATCGATTATTTTTTCATAACTAACAAGATTTTAGATTGCAATTTATATGAATGTTATGAAATTTAAATGTCCCTGAGGCAATGCAGTCCAACCAAAACCTGTATGAGTTTCTTTCTTCTGTTGAACACAAAAGAAGATATTCTGAAAAATGTTGGTAACCAACAGTTGATAGTAGCATTGACTTCCCCAGTATTATTTTCATACTACACTCTTAAAAATAAAGGTGCTTTAAAAGGTTCTTCACAGCGATGCCATAGAAGAACTATATTTGGTTCCACAAAGAACCCTTCAGTCAAAGGTTCTTTGAAGAACCATCTCTTTCTTCCACCACAAAGAACCTTTTGTGAAACAGATGTTACAGGTTCTTTATGGAACCATTTAGACAAAAAGGGTTCTTCTATGGTATCGTGAAGCACCTTTATTTTTAAGAGTGTATAAAAGTCAATGGCTACCATCAACTGTTGGTTACTAACCTTACAATCATATCTTCTTTTGACTTCAAGAGAACAAAGAAACTACAGGTTTGAACAACCTGAGGGTGAGTTTATAATGACAAAATTTAGATTTTTGGGTATACTATTCCTTTAAAATCTATAGTAAAAATAAAACAATAAGTAAAATGCTTGTTTAATGTAACTAAACAAAAAAACATTCAACAAAGTCTTTCACAAACCTCTTTTTTTGAATGTTCCCCAAACTGGAGACACTGAGGGCTCTGAGAGGCCTATATCATTCTTGGCAAAGACTCTGAAATTGTACTCTCTTCCAGGCAAGATGTTAATGACTGTGAATTTGTTGTTGAACAAGCGGTCAACCACTGTACGCCATGTTTGCTTGACAGAGTCCCGCTTCATCACCATGTAATGCAGATGGTTGTCCCGTTTCTCATCAGGAGAAGGAGTCCATGACAGAGTCACAGTGCCCTGGACATTTTGTTCCAGTTCTACTGGACCTGGAGGCTTGGGGTCATCTGGAGATTGAAAAATAAACAGGTACCCATCCTAGAAACATTATGTTCTTAACGTTAATTAAGTTTTAGATAAGAAATTTGATTAGTTAGGTTACCAGTGACTCTTATTTCAATGGTGAAGGTGTCCTGGCCCACCATATTCCTCACATTGACAGTATAAATCCCAGTGTCTGACAGCTCTGATGTGTAAATAAATAGCTGAGAACCTTTTTCAAAATTAGTAATCGTCACATGTTTGCCTACAGGAACACCATCCTTTAGCCATGTTATGTCTGGTAAAGGAGAAGCCTGTGGATAAAATAAAACAATATGCTTTAGGTAAAATGTGACCCTGGACCACAAAACCAGTCTTAAGTAGCACAGGTATATTTGTAGCAAAAAATACAATACATTGTAGGTCAACTTTTTTCTTTTATGCCAAAAATCATTAGGATTTTAAGTAAAGATCACGTTCTGTGAAGATATTTTGTAAATTTCCTATCATAAATATATCAAAACTTAATTGTAAGCCATTCAAATATTTTTGTACTCTACCTCAAAACTGACGCTGACACGAACAGTGTTTCCAGCTTTAACAACCATGAAACTTTTCAGTTTTTTGTCAGTGAACTTTGGCTTTACTGAAAAAGAACAAAAACAAAATGGCGGATTAACTTATTTTTGGGTGAAACTTAAAGCTAAAAGCCAAATATGTTTTAAATATGAATAAAACTTTACCTGGAGGAGGCATGGCGATTATGTAATTGTCAAAGCTCTGTGGAAGCCCCTCTCCTCCTTCATTGACGGCAATCACTCTAACCCAATACATGGCCATTGACTTCAATCCCACAATGGTGAAGGAAGTCTGAATCACCGCGTTTGTATTGCAACGACTCCACTCAAGTTGGTCTGTGGGTCTGATTTCCACAAAATAGCCTTTTGCTTCATCTTCCTCACCTTTGACTTCTTTAGGTTTATTCCAGGAAAGAGATAGACTGGTGTAGCTCGATCCAGTTATTTTGAGATCTTTGACCATACCAGGAGGCTCTGTGGGCAATAACATTACATATTTACTTTAAAAAGAAGGATATACTTTGTATTGTATCTGCAAAGTCATCATTTCAGTATAAAGTGATATATAATTTTTAAGTATAAATTTGTTGAGGATGTCTTACTTTTGGGGTCCCTTGCAATTGCACATTCAGATGGGCCACTCGGTTCCCCAGGCCCACATGTGTTAATAGCGCTCACTCTGAACTCATACTCCACACCTTCAATTACATCTTTTACTGCATATTTTTTGTCTAAATATGAAATGAAATCATTAACATTTTGTTGTATTTTAAATTATAGAACACTTAATGTGACCCTGGACCACAATTAACAATCAATTCGAAACTGTAAAGTTGAATAAATAAGCTTTCCATTGATGTATGGTTTTTTAGGATAAAACAATATTTGGCCGAGACACAACTATTTGAAAATCTGGAATCAGAGGGTGCAAAAAATCTAAATATTGAGAAAATCGCCTTTAAAGTTGTTTAAATGAAGTTCTTAGCAATGCATATTACTAATCAAAAATTAAGTTTGGATATATTTATGGTTGGAAATTTACAAGATATCTTCATGGAACATGATCTCTACTTAATACCCTAATGATTTTTGTCATAAAAGAAAAAAAATGATAATTTTGATAAATACAATACAATGTATTGTTGGCTATTGCTGGTCCAGGGTCACATATTAGATATGAATTTTTAAGACCTCTGATTGGTTCATCTTTTGGGTTTGTTTGACTCCAAAAATTGCTGCCCTTTTTGCGTTTTTCCACATTGTATCCAATAATACTGCCCCCTCCAGTGCTGGAGGGAGGAAGCCAGGCCAAGTTAACACAGTCTTTAAAGACACTGACAATTTTAGGAGGAGCGAGAGAACCAGGGAATGCTGAGAACAAAGAGAACAAATTTTATTAACATTTTCTTTTTCAAAAGACTAACAACTTATAATTCCTGCATCAAAATATAGAAAGAAAAAGGAATCTCACCCAAAGTCCCGGCAGCAATATCATTAGTTGTCATGACGTCACTAAAGCCTTCCGAGTTTTTTGCCCGGATTCTGTAGCAGTACTTTCGGCCACGATCGATGTTTGTGTCTCTGTAGGAAGGCTGTCCAGGAATGTCTCCAATTTTAGTCCAGGTGTTCCGTCCCAGCTGCTGCCTCTCCAGGTTGTAATTAGTCACTGGACAACCACCATCGTCCTTTGGTGGTCTCCATTTAAACTCAATGGCAGACAAGGAGCTTTCTACGATTTCTACAGGTCCTTGTGGTGGAGCTGGCCTGTCTGGAAGAACAAAAATATGCAGTACTGAGATATATCACAGTGGTTGAACAGTTGATTAGTCCTCTCACAACCAAATACTAACAGATTTTTTTTGTTCTTTTGTAGTTTTGATATTTTTTGTGATGGTTCCTAATATTAAGTTTGCAATACATACCAAGTACTGTAAGTTTTGATGTTGCCTCTACAGTGGCAAATTCATTCCTGATTTTGACTTTTATCTCTCCAGTGTCTTTGCGCTGACACTTAGTGAGAAGCAGACGGCTATGAGCTGAAGACTTATCGATCTTGACACCTTGACCCTCCAGCAACTCTTCATCTTCTTTAAACCACTGAATCTTAAATGGTTCTTTTCCTGAAAATGGTAGTTTAAAGGAAGCATTTGCTCCCGCTTTGACAATAACCGGTTCTGAGAATTTACTCAAGGCATCTGCATCAATTTTGGGTGGATCTGAAGAAAAGAGAGGAAAGAGAATTTGTTATTACTTTTCTATAAACCAGGGCGGAGTGCTATAGGTGTTGTTTATACGTGGACAGGAATAAACATCCACACAGCATGTTTCTTTTATGGGTTGGATGTTAAGACATTACATTTTTCAATAAGCATAACATTTTGAAGTAAAGAATCAAAAGCGAATATCATGTTTTATCACCTGGTACCTTTTTCAAACACCTGCCCCCACCATAAAACTTACACCGCCTTCTAGTGGTTAAGACAAGTAATGTAAACAATCGAGTATGGCTCTTATTGAATTAGACGCATTTTACGCCCAATTTTATGTTGACGTGCAAAGAGAAAAACAGGATACACACCTACCTTCAACAATTAATGCAGCCTCTGATTTACGTCCTTCTGCCTCGAACTTGTATTTCCCAGCATCTTTTTCTTGGCAGTCATGGATAATTAGTTTGTGGTGAGCCCCATCTTTGACGATTGTAATTCCATCCTTAGACTCCAACTGTTGTAAAATTAAAAAAGCATTTAATTTTTGTAATGCATATATCCACTACAGGTCAAAAGTTAAGATAGCAAGGATTTTTTTGATGTTTTTGAAAAAGTTTTGATGCTTAAAAAGGCTGCATTTATTTACACACATACACAGTAAAAACGGTGATATTGTGAAATATTATTACAATTTAAAATAACTATTTTCAATTTAATATGATTTTTAATATGTGATTTATTTCTGGGATGGCAAAAAGCAGCTTTGCCATTGCAGTAATAAATCATATTTTAGAATGTATTACAACAGATAGCATTATTTATACTACATTTGGTTGACTAATTTGGTTAAATATAATAAATTACTGTGATTTCTAACCTTTTTTCCATCTTTGTACCATAATCCAGTGCTATCTTTGCTGCTAAGTTTGCAGGACATCTCTGCTGATTCTCCAATATTGGCTGCAGTATCTGACAACCCGTTCAGGAAGTGGACTCCATGGTCTGGATAATAGTGCACAGGAAATATGTCAGATTATCTCATCCCAGCATTGAGAAACAAGTCACTTTATATTAATATGGAGTTTCAGACATGAACGCATACCTATGATGTTGTTAGGAATCAGGTCTCCAACTCTAACACGCTTCTTCCGCTTATCACCTGTCCCGTCTCCACCTGATCCATCTAAATCCAATCCATCTCCTTTTCCATCTTTCCCATCTCCTAATCCATCTCCCAAGATACCATCTCCTCCTTTTCCATTCTTCCCTGTTCCATCACCTTCATTTCCTTCTCCTCCTTTTCCTGCCGCAATAGCTGCCATCCTTTCAGCAGCTTCTCTCTCGGCCTTGGCCTTCCTTGCCGCCTCATCTTTTTCAGCCTGGGCTCTACGTGCCGCCTCATCTCTTTCAGCTTGGGCCCTCCTGGCTGCCTCTTCTTGTTCTTCCCGAGCTTTTCTGGCTGCTTCATCTAGCTCGGCCTGTGCCCTCCTGGCTGCCTCATCTCGTTCTGCCTGTGGCCTCCTAGCCACCTCATCTTGTTCGGCCTGAGCCCTTCTGGCCGCCTCTTCTCTTTCAGCCTGGGCCTTTCTGGCTGCTTCATCTCTTTCAGCTTGGGCCTTCCTGGCTGCTTCATCTGTTTCAGCTTGGGACTTCCTGGCTGCCTCGTCTCTTTCAGCCTGGGCTTTCCTGGCTGCTTCATCTCTTTCAGCCTGTGCCCTTCTGGCTGCTTCATCTTTTTCAGCCTGGGCCTTCCTGGCTGCTTCATCTTTTTCAGCCTGGGCCTTCCTGGCTGCTTCATCTTTTTCAGCCTGGGCCCTCCTGGCCGCCTCGTCCTTTTCCCGCTGCAGTCTGGCTTTCTCTTCTGCTAAATGTCTGGCTAGTTCATCTGCATCCTCACCTTTCCCACAGGCACTGGGATCATCTAAAAACAGTATATAAGTGATATACAGTCATCAGGCAAAATTGTAAACAGACTTGGTGAGCATAAGAGATTTCTTCCAATAAATGTTCATTCCAATCATTCCAAACTTTTGACTGGTAGTGTACATGCATTCAAAGTGCATGTACTGTAAACACAATTCACCTAAGAGGAAAATAAATCAATTTACCCTCCACAACCAGAGTCCCCTGGCTTGACCTGAGCCCAGCAATAGCAGTATATACTCCCTTGTCTTCTTTTGTACATTTTTTCACTGCTAGTTTGTGGACTTGCTTGTCTTCTGACACCATGATGTCGTATTTTTCCCCATGCTCAACAGAGATGTCATTGGCACACCAGGTGATTTGGGGTACAGGGTCCGATAAGGCACATTCAAACACTGCATCCTGCCCCTCAGTCACTTTAGTGTCTTTCAGTGTGGTATTAAACTCCACATCAGGCACTGGAGGCACAAAAGAATTCTTGAACTTTTACAGATAAAAACAATGCATAACTTCACCAGTCTATTCTTTAGCCTTTAAATATAGCATGTTGCCTAATAGCAACACTGTAACATTTAATATAATAATATGATATTACCTCTTAAACACACAGAAAGCATTGGTATTACTTACTACTTACTACTTACACTTTAGTGAAGTTGAGAACATGTTCACCTCCTCTACATCCACTTGATACAACCCAGCATCTTCTGGACCACAGTCCCTAATGCTGAACAAGTATGTTTCACCAAATTTCTGCATATTATGCTTTGTGGACTCATCAGTTCCATCTCCATAGTCAAGCATTTCCCCATCCTGGTAATGGTAAATTGAAGTGCATTACTCTCAAAGCATTGTTAATAACATTGAGGTGTTGTGTAATGGACTAAAGTGAGGGCACTTACTTTGTAGAGGAGGATTTTACTGTTAGGATCCTTCAGCTGCATGTCGAGTTCAAATTCTGCTGTGCCATCCGTTTTTACCTCAATTTGTTTCATACTGTCGATTTTCTCAACATACTTTAAGATAGGAAAATCAAGAGTGTAAATTTTTCTGTATGTATAAAAAACTGCAAAAAAAATGCACAAATGACTAATACTCAAAGCAAACAATACCTTGGCCTGCTCTGCCTCTCTTTCCTTCTTCTTCTGGTTAAGTTTTCTCAGCATCCACCTGAAGTCAGTGACTCCAAATTCTTTACAAATGCGTTCATAATCTTTCCTGGGTGCACTCAATAACACCTCCCAGAACCTTGGATCGATTTCTCCTTCTTTGCATTGTTTTTCTTTTCTCTTCACAACCCTAAGAGTATTTAGGATGATTACAGATCAGACTGGTTGTTTTAGCTACTTAGAAATAGCCTATCATTATGATTTTCTATACAAGTAAATAAGAATATATAAAAGGTAAATATAGGGTGAAGGTAAATATATAATGAAATAATCTGTTACGTTTTCTTAAGCAGTTTTCTGAACTCATCAGGGTCAGTTTTGGGAGCTGAAAAAAACATAAGTTATTCTGACACTCTCTTTAACAATAAAATAGAATATGTTCCAATATGTTTATACTGTTTATTTAATTTCAAATGTCATTAGCTCTGAGTTACATAAATACCTGGTGCTCTTTTCTTGAATCCAACTGAAAAGAAGAAACACATATTAATTTAGGCTTGTATGTAATACAGCATTTTTATCTTAATCAGTAATGGAAAACTTACAGATCAGTATAAGTATATTCAAATGAATTTCCTACCTTCAATGACATTCAGTGCAGCAGTACAAACAGCCCTTCCAAATGAATTTATAGCAAAACATTTGTATACATCTGCTTGATCCGAATCTACATTTGGTATCTGTAGAATGGATAAAAAGCCATATCAAATGTTGTATACCAAATAATAGAAAAAAGTATTTATTATTTTACATAAGATAATGTATTTATATTTTATAAAAACAAATGGTCTTCTTAATATGTATTTACGACAAATAGTTATTGGTAGTAGGCCTAAAGGTACAATTTAAACGTAGAATAAAAATATAATGCCGAATAACATGGTAATTCACACAGCTGAAAATTGCACTTCACCTCTAGAATATATTCTTCATTCTTCTCATCATATCGTGAAATATATTTTGGATTAGCGATATCTCCCTTGTTACGAGCCCATGAAACTTCCGGTACTGGACATCCACTCACAACTGCTTTGAAAAAGGCCAGTTTGCCTGCAAATTAAACAAGTTAGATCGTTAGATCGATAGATCGATAGATAGATAGATAGATAGATAGATAGATAGATAGATAGATAGATAGTCCAAATTCTCTATACTAAAAAATGAAATACAACTATTACCCTCCTGTATAGTTAAGGCTATGGGTTTTCTGATGAAATCAGGAGTAGTAGATCCAGGTGGCAGTTCTTCAACATACTGTGTGATCATAACACCAGGCACTCTGGATCTCTTCCGAATTGCCACTGAAATATCAAAACAGTGTTTTCAAAAACTATTTTATTCCCTTACGTTCAGTTTTGTAAGAGAATGGAATATGTTCTCTTGAAACTAAAGAAACAAGGCCATTAAATATAAAATAGCATATTTATGTTTCATGATCTTCAGGGTTTGAAGGTGTGGATTTGTTTTTGACCACATGATGGCGATGTTTTATCACAGTCTTGAAAGTGAGTGCCTCACATCTAAACTGCTTGATTAACAATACAGGTCATAAGTGATGGGACAAAGCAAATGTGAAATAAATTAAGATGGTTTTAAGAATTTGTCATGATTGTCAAGATTTTAACTTACCGCCTGTACCTTCAGCTTGCTTCACCATCTTCAAAACGCTGGATTGGATTTCACTTCAAAATTAGTAATGGTTGCACTGTCATATAAAAAAATCGAGAAGAGAGGGCAATAATCATTATATTGCACATGTGATCAGTTACTATTGTTATTATAACATGAATGTGTGAATCAGTCATTCTTGAGACATGGGACAAAACATGTCCACCAATTATAACTGATATTAGTTTTAAAAATAAAACATATTTTCAATTGTAAATGCTATGGGGATTAATAATAGAATGTATTTAACACAATTATCCCCTTCAATATCATTTGCTCATTATTATGTGAAATCTATGACACTTATTTTCTTCTCACTACATCTAAAACTGTGTCCACAGAGAAGGGTTTATTCATTCATATGCTATAAAATGGATTAAAAAAAATTTAATGATGAAAAAGACCTTGTTTTATCAAAGGCAACACTTAATAATATCTCATATTAAAGCAAGGTTGTTTTTCAGTCAGACGTGTGTGTTTAATAAGGTTTCGAAGGTGTGTCCTCACTTTTTGTCAACACCGTCAGACATTACTTAAAATGTAATAAAATCAGGGAATATCAGGGGCTATCACTCTAAAAGGACCCCCTTGCCACAGTCCTCTTCTGCAGAGTACATCAATGTCACACAGGCTCTGCTAAGTTTTATAGTTTTAGAATATTTTAATTCTAATGTTAATATTTCGTGTGTCACAACTATGATATGTCAACACGAAACATCCTATTTCTGAGAAAATTATTTGAAATCTTTAAACCATTTTATTCTCCTGAAGCAGGTTCCATTAGCCTCTAGCATCAACAGAAAAAAACTAAATGCCTACTACATGAACTCCATTTGTTTTGTGAAAGAAATGGCAAATTTGTCAACACCGTCAGATGTCACCACCGTAAGATTTTGTGTTCCAATAATATATCAAAATACTTAAATGTGACTCTTGAATAGAAGCTTTATAAACAATAACATACTCACTGTTTGTTGTGGTTGTTTTAATACAGTAATTAATTGATTCAAGGTTTTTGATAGTTAAAATGACTACAAATTCAGGTTTTGGTCAACACCGTCAGATGTGTCAACTCCGTCAGTTCTGTCACCTCCGTCAGATGAATAGTTTGATGATATTTCATTATGATATTTTATATTTGTTGTGGAATTGTTGGTCACATGTGAAAGTGTAATCTGTCTACTAACATGAGAATGTGTTTTGAAATGTTAAAAACATCTAGAAAGCTGTTAAAGATAAAGTTGAAATTATATTACACATTCCAAGTTAAAAAACACATTTTTTTTAAAAAAAGAGAAAAGTTGGGAGGTTGTATCAAAGCATAGCTCAGTAGCTTAGTACATATAAGATACATAAATGTAGTTTTTTTTGTCTGAGTACAAAGTTTTATTTTTTTAAATTTTGCACCCTGTTTTGTCCCACCTCTCAAGAATGACTGGAATACTGGTTAAAATGGGACAAATATGCTCCATTGTCTTTATACCTTCATTGCAAAAAACAGCCTTAAATTAAACCTAAACTAAGATGGCAAAACACAAAAGAGCTTATTTAATTCTGACATCATTTCAGGTAGCATGTCATACTATATTTGTACAGAAATGAGAAGCTGTAGCACTGTTCCAGTTTGCCAACATATTAGAGAGGTTTGTGGTATTGGGAATGCTAATGACAAATGATTAAAAAGTGTTATATCACCCTCGCAAACAGATATGATAGATGTAACTGAGAACTTTATTATTATATGTGTAAATAACGAATATGAAACACTATCTGTCTCTAACTGTCTTGTGAACGTCACCTGGTTTGCCATGAATGCTCCCTTCATGAGATTAAAAGTAATATACCCTCTGTAGAAACATGTTTCATAACCACCTGGGACATGCTATATACATACCACCAATACAACCAATAAAGATATATTAAGAGGTGATATTATACATTTTGCACGTAAAGTAACACAAGACTGACATAAAATCTTTTTACCACCATGATAAGGTACATGATCCTTACCAGTCATTTTACAAGCATTTTCCCCCTGCTTTTGATAGGTCACATACCTCATAAATTTATCAGATGTGCTACCAGAGCAATTATGCTTTAGCTCAGGAGAGGATTTTTAATGATTATAACAGAATATGAGGAGAACTGCTGTATAACTCTTTTTACGTGAAAAAGTAAAGCACTTTCACACATAAAAGCTGAATACTATGTGTTTTAGTAGAGCACTACAGACACTTTGCTACATTAACCTCTTGTAAAACTATTTTATTCAGTCTGACTTTGGCAATTATGTATATGTAAGAAAGCACTTTATTATTGTTTGATAGCATCTAAAACACTTTAGTGCAATCTGAGCATCACAACATGAGTACCATCTGGAATCTTATCTATTTAATCGATACTTAGAATCAGATCTGTGGTTAGGGTATCTTCCCATATACAAGTCAAACCTGAAATTGGAGATTTAAACAATTTAGAAAGCCTTCAGATTGCTATTATATCATTTATGTTATTTATTCTTAATGATTAATGTTTAATATTGTATATCTCAATGTTCTCATGTGAAAAAATATAGCAAGAGAAGAGAGAAGCAACTCACCTTCACGTGTAGCTAACTTGGTCTGTCAACACAACCGTGTTCGGCTCCCACAATTTATTGCAGTCTCTCCATTTTGTTCAGCAATAAAACAGTAGTGGGCCAAATTGAAACCTCTCAAGCACTGCAGTCTTATTAGCTGTCACATGAAATCTGTTATTTGGGTGAGGTTTACAGCAGCAAAGGGACAGAGGCCCTGTACGTGGTTCATGGTCATACTTATTCTCTAAATAGTGAGAGTGACATTCAAGTTGCTTTTGTGGTGACTGCTCAATTGACATTGCCAGGGACAAGATGTAACATCACCTTTGCCAGAAAACAGGACCTCATTAATGCTTTATTTCACTATTTGATCTAGTCATTAGCTACACTATTTAACACCATGTCTATGTAATGACCTTACATTAGGATGTGTAAAATAAAAATTAAAATAAGTGATGTTGGAAGGTACCACAAAAACAACACTCATGTATTTTGTTTGGTAGTGTTCCTTCGAGAGACTATGTTAAATTCTTATGTTAATGGGATTGCTATTTATAATTCGAGGATGCACAAATAAAAATACATTGATATTATGACTTGACTTATGTGGCGGCTATGCAGCCCCAGAGGGTGCCGTTTCACATGCACAGGAGCTGATCGCACTTCACATGCCGACACAGCTTAGTAGCTCTCACAAGCTAGTGGTTACATTATCTGAGCCCAATAAAACACACATATAATCTTATGACTTTAAACTTTGCCCTGATACCAGAAGTGTTGTGTGGGGATGACATGTTTTAGGATAAAAGCTGGAAGCAAGTTTTAGCACATCCAGTTCCATTGTGACAAAGTCAAAGGGTTTTTAATTGAAATAAGGTCTGTGGTTAACACAAACTCAGATTTTTTTTTACAACATAGGAAACGTCAATAAACCCCCCTTCATTCCCTGATGGAAAAAACAGCATATGCTGGTTAGGTAGTTTTGATGCTGGGATGCTGGTTAGGTATGTTTTGATGCTGGTTTAAGCATGGTCCTTAGCTGGTTTATGCTGGTTCTTTGCTGGTTTATGCTGGAACAGCTAAGGATCCACATAAACCAGCAAAGGACCAGCTTAAACCAGCATCAAAACCTACCTAACCAGTATCCCAGCATCAAAAGCTATCTAACCAGCATATGCTGTTTTTTTCAACAGGGTTTTTGCCCTAAGAGCGAGAGCTGACATTTGTACATTTTATGGGTCTGGCTTCCGGTCTCATCCGTGTCCAGCTATTTTTCAGACTCGTTTTGCTACCTGATATTGCAAATTGGTGGGTTTGTCAGTTATTGTAATGTTTTAGGCTGTACTAATCAGTTGGACCATGAAAAACCTTTGAAGTACTACAGACTGCCAAAAGTTATAACAACCCTGCTGAAAAAAACAGCTAAAACCGGCCTAGGCTGGTTGGCTGGTCTTAGCTGGAAGTAGCTGGTTTTAGCTGGTCACCCAGCCTGGCCAGGCTAGTCAGGCTGGTTTTAGCTGGTGTTCTCCCAGCCTGACCAGCTAAGACCGGCCTGGCCAGGCTGGGAAAGTGGCAAAAAACCCTCTAAAACCAGCCTGCTGACCAGCTATGACCAGCTAAAACCAGGCTGGTTGACCAGCTAAAACCAGCCAACCAGCCTAGACTGGTTTTAGCTGTTTTTTTTTTCACCAGTGAAATCAAGGAGAAGAGTGAAAAAAAAGGATGGTTGGCCAAACTGGACCAGGATTTCCAGGGTAGACAACATTTGTGTTTGTTCTTATCATTTCCCTTGTAAAAACAGCTAAAAACCACCCTTGGCTGGTTGGCTGGTTTTAGATGGTTAGCAGGCTGGTTTTAGAGGGGTTTTGGCCACTTTCCCAGCCAGGCCAGGCTGGTCTTAGCTGGTCAGGCTGGGAAACCCCCAGCCTAAACCAGCTAAGGTTTTTTTCAGCAGGATCCGGGCAGGTAGGTGAAATATTAGGCTAATATCTTAATTAATACTGCTTGTACATATCTTTATCATCTATTAACTTGTCAAAATATTCCACCCTATCCTGGCTACAAAGTCCTATAGCTATGATTTAGTAGCTTCCATACATTTTTTTCCTGTGGTTTAGACAGCATAAATGAGCAAAATACGTTTTCAGTAGTAAAAAAATCACACGCTAGAGCTTTTTATGCAATAATCAAATATTGTTTAGTTTTTTGTTCGAGGGAACAGTGATATTATCTTCTGGGTTGGCCAACAAAATACGTCAATGCTGCATCATACGCTACAGCACAAACGACATACAATAACATCTTCAAGAGAAGGAAAGTTTTCCTCATCATTTCCCTCAGGTTATCATAATTACGCGACCGAAGCGGCAAATGCGCATGCGCGACAATCGAGCTACAACTGGTGTGAAAGGTCAAAAGCGCGGCAAATCCAAAAGGGCAAAAGCGTACGTGGGCGTTGTCAGCCACAGGATTTCGAGAACACTCCGTACGTGCAGAAGGGATATCGGTAGCCAGTAGGGAGTACAAGACGTGTTGCTGCTTTTATAGGAGTGATAACGAGGCAGTGTTGATTTCAGGTGAGCGTTTATCAGAAGCTGACAGCCTGTCAGTAGCAATTCTTGCTGTTGTAGCGAGATTGGGGCGACGATGATACTAAGGCTCCGTCACAACACATTGTTATCTGAGATCTGTTCTGAAAAAAAAGAAAAAAGGAGAGGAAAAAAAAAAACAGTCCCTGAAGAAGTCAACTATAAATCTCAGTCAGTCCCTTGGTGTGGTAGTATGTAAATGTAAGACATTAGAGTGTATTCAAAACATTAGCCTGTTGTGGGCCTATTTGTTATTGTACAATATTGCAATATTGTTCATTTAATGTATTCATTGAATTGTACTGAAATTAATAGGTTATATTTTCGATATGGTAACATATTCTGTGTTATGCACTTCACATTTGCTTTTTGATAGTGGTTTCAGTTTCAATTACTAGGTTGTCTGGGAAGCCTGACATTGGAGTTGTTTTTGTGGGGAACCATGCTGAGACTGCTACTATTCAGGTTGCAATTTGAAACAGTTCTATCCATATTCTCACAGACATGGATGTCATGTCACGTCACTGTACTGCTTAGTGCTGCATATCTTGCTGGAATATTCTAAACTATAATTTTCAATAAATGATGCTGGGGAATGTGTCTGAGAATAAATATATGTGCATGTCCAAGAAGAATGTCCAGTAGAGTTCACTAGTTCAACTAGATTTCATTGGAGATGACATGAAAAGTCTCAAAGAATAATATGCTAGAAAGTATGCTTGACAGAAAATGTTTATTTGCATATTGTGAAGTCATATACACTTAAGTACATTCCAACTTCCTTGTTTTTAGTAGTACACATCACTTTGAAATGGAAAACTCTATGCGTTCTCAATTGCAATCCACCATAGCTGTGTTCATTCATATGCATGCACTGTTCTAGCTTAAATTAGATGTGGCAGAAACTGGCACGTCCAGCGGAGTACAGATCAATCTGAAATATAGAGTAGAAAAAAAGAAGAGGGAATAAAATGAATGACCAACTATTCTATACAAACATGATATTTAAGAGATTTACGTTTTTGTGTTAAACCTAGGTTTCTTTGTAAAAAGCTGAATAGAAAATGCATTTGTAAAAGTAATTTGATTTACATATGTAATGCACTGTCCAGGGCTTTTCATCTTCTTTTTCAAAAAGCCAAATTATCCAAATGACAGTTCATTTGTTGGATCTTAGCACTTTTCTCTCATTTTCATTACTCAAGTTTAAGTTTGTGTGTTATTGCATTTTAAAATGAGTCATGTTGTAATTGATAATGCAGTGCAAGTACACAGTATTCACAGTTTTGTCCAAAGGGACAGTATAGAGGACATTAGTGTAATCTGTCTTGAACAATCGTTTTAGGGTTTTTATATGTTTAATTGCTGACCGCTGAGTGCTTCTGAACTCACCATAGAGATTTGCACAGAAAGTGCTTCTAATGCATCAAGCGGTGCAGCTAATTTGTCTAAATCAATCTGTGACCGCATAAAAATGATTGACGGTCCATATTTGCCCCGCAGGTCACTTTTTGACGGGCTCTGGCATAGCCCATTTGCATTACGTAACCATGTTTAAAATTATTAGCTACGTGACTCATTCACAAAGGAGAAACTAGCATATAAATCAGGTGACTGTGGTAAACACTTCGCAATCCTTGATATGATCACTGCAGCTGTCATACCTTTCACTTTTAATGTAGAAGAACATTCTGCCCTGCCAAATGGGTTGACTGCCACCACTTTGTACGCACCACTATCTTCAGGCCGAACTCTCAGGATGTACATAGAGCAGATGCCAAATGCATTAGTGATGTAGTAGTTGTTGTCAGAGTTGATGCAAATCCCATTATGGTACCATGAAATATATGGGGTGGGGCAGCCACGGACAGCGCAGGTCATGTAGCACTGGTATCCTCTTGGTGGAGTGCGGACTTTCAGTGGAACCAGGATGGATGGTGGCCTTTCCAAAGTGACCACGGCCTGCACAGTTGAGGGAGCTAGAACTAGGTAGGAAGGAAAGAAAGAAAACACTAAGCATTGTGCAGTACAGTACATTGTGCTAAACTGATAGTGGTCCTGCTACCCACCTTTATTGTTGTTTACACCCCATGTTGGTGATTCTGAAGGATCTGAAAGTCCCATATCATTTTTTGCATAGACTTTGAAGTGATATTCTTGACCTGGTTGAATGCTGGTGGTATAGGTAGTACAAAGAAGGTGGTCGGCTATTCTGCGCCAATTGCGTGTGTTGGAGTTATATTCTTCCACCATGTAGTGCAGTCTGTTGTCTTTGTCGTGGTCTGGAGACGGATCCCATGAGATAATGACTTTGCCATAAACCACCTGTTCTAGCGCCACTGGGCCTGGAGGCTTGGGTTCATCTGTCGCCACATAAAGTAGGATTATTTTATAGGAACAGTTTTTTTTTTTCACTTATGAGTAAAAATGTTTTTCTTTAACATGTTCTTTTCTGGTTTTCTGGTTTAACCTAAGCTTAAAGGATTAGTTCACTTTTAGGATTAAAAATTCTTGATCATTTACTCACCCCCATGTCATCAAAGATGATCATGTCTTTCTTTCTTCAGAAAAGAAATGAATGTTTTTGAGGAAAAAAATCTGTAATTTCTCTCCATATAGTGGACTTCAATAGGACGCAAAGGGTTGAAGTTCCAAATTTCAGTTTCAAAACAGCTTCAAAGGGCTCTACACGATCGCAGCAGAGGAATAAAGGTCTTATCTAGCAAAACAATTGGTCATTTTCTAAAAAAAAGGGAAAAATGTATATACTTTTAACCACAAATGCTTGTCTTGCACTAGCTCTGTGATGCTTGTTCACGAGTTCATGCATTGTACTTTGGTTCAAAAAGGTAAGGTAGGACTAAAAACATCATCTAATTTTCTCCTCCAACTTCAAAATCATCCGACATTGTTGTTTTACCATTTTTTTGTAAAGGGCGTTTAACTTTCTTGGCAAATTCATGCTTCTGCCTACGTTACACGTGACCTTTCCAACGTGACTACGTAATGCGTGAGGTCAGGCTACTGCTAGACGACCATTTGTGGTAAAAAAAAGTAGATACATTTTTAATTTGTTTTAAGAAAATGACAGATCGTTTGGGTACTGAAAACCCTTATTCCTCGGTTGGGATCATGTAGAGTCCTTTGAAGTTGCACTGAAACTCAATTTGGATCTTAAATCCGTTGGGTCCCATTGAAGTCCACTATATGGAGAAAAATCCTGGAATGTTTTCTTAAAAACCTTAATTTCTTTTCGACTGAAAAAAGTAAGAAATGAACATCTTGGATGACATGGGGTAAGTAAATTATCAGGACATTTTGATTCTGGAAGTGAACTAATCCTTTAACGCATGTAAAATTACTTTGAACACTGGAATGAACATTTGCAACAGGTTTGAAAACTTAAAATTTTGTATGCAGGAAAGAACTAAAATTGATACATATAGCCTACCTGTGTGATCACACCTATATCATTTACATCAAATGTAGCTTACCTGTTACTCTGACTTCTATGTCAAAGCTGGCTTGCCCGCTTGAGTTTTTAGCCACAATGGTGTAGACTCCAGAATCTGAGTACTTTGAGGAAGGTATGACAAGCGTGCAGGTGCCATCATCATGAATAATCTTGTTCCAGGGAGATACAGGTTCTCCATTCTTAAGCCACGTAATGTCTGGCGGTGGAGAGGCCTGTGTGTTGAATATCAATGTTTTACCTTTTGAAAAAGATAAATAACTATATAGAAGCAAGAAGCGTGTCAAGTGTGGATATGTAGATGTGGACTTTTACCTCATAATTAATTTTGATTCTGATAGAATTTCCTGATCTCACAGCCATAAAGTCTTCAGGATCTTTGAAATGTGGCTTCACTGAAAATTATTATTTAAAATCAGTTAAGATGTTTAAACTTAACTTGATTTTTTTAATTGTGTGACTGTGACTTACTGTTGGGATTTTTAGCGCAGACCATCGCAGAGGGAGCGCTGGGTTCTCCAGGTCCAGATATATTAATGGCTGTTACTCTGAACTCGTACTCTGACCCCTCTGACACATCCTTAACTGCATACGTCAGATCTGTAAGAAGTAGAAACCACTTATATGTATTTTGAGGTCTTTGAACTTTAAGTTAGGTGCTTGCTAATGGTTATTTATTGATTTGTCCAGGCAATTGTTTTTCAGACTCAACATTTAGTAGAGCTCAGTGCCTTTCATTTAGTTTGGAGCTTTGAAAGAAATAAAAATAAAAGTACCTTGGATAAGGTCCTTAACTGAGTTCAGAGACACCCACTGGTTTGTATCTTTTTTGCGTTTCTCTAGCTGGTAGCCCAAGATTTTAGTCCCTCCATCTTTCTCTGGTGGGGTCCATGTTAGGTTTATACAGTTTTTGAATGCACTGACCACCTTCGGTGTGCCTGGTTGACCAGGGAACACTGCCAACACATAGTTAATATAAATATTAGGTGACTTCAGTACTTCTCAGTATGAAAAATTTAGCATTCAAGACTTTTAAGGAGTTTACTTAAAGAGCCAGCCATGATTTTTTCAGTCTCCATCGCTTCACTGATACCCTCAAGATTTTCAGCATAGATGCGATAGGTGTACCTCTTGCCAAGAGACACGTTTCTATCTCTGAAGGTTAGATGGTTGGCTGAAATATCCCCAACCCTTTTCCAGGTACTCTGCCCAACCTGTTGACGCTCAATTATGTAGTTGGTCACTTCTGAGCCACCGTTATCCTTCGGAGGATTCCATTTCAGTTCAAGGACTGAGGATGTGCTTTCATTTACTTCTACTGGGCCTTGAGGTGGACCTGGCTTGTCTGTTAGGGGCATAGATGTGTGTTACTTAAAATATAGTTGAGTGACTGTATTGGCTACAGTTGCAATTAATTGCAGATATTGTGCTCACCCAGTACTATAAGGCTTGACAAAGCTTCAATAGAACCAAAAGGGTTTTTTAGCTGGATCTTGATTTGACCAGTATCTGTGCGCAGGCAGTCTTTTATTTGAAGACGGCTGTGGTTTGATTCCTTCACCACTTTTACTGAACCACCATCATGAAGCTCTGAGCCATCTTTAAACCATTTAATATCCAGTGAAGCTTGTGGAGGAAATGGCATCTTAAAAGATGCACTCTGGCCCGCTTTCACAATCACTGGGTTAGAGAACTTCTGCAAAGCATCAGGGTCGAATTCTGGAAGATCTGGGAAATGTAGAAGTAATATACAGCAGAAATGATTACTGCAATTGCTAAACTGACAACTAAAAAAATATGTCCTCATGCTAGGCAAATATAAAAATATTTAATGTGATTACCTCCAACTCTCACTGTAGCCTCTGTCTTGCAACCATTCACCTCAAAATGATAGAGACCTGCATCAGAATCCTTGCAATTCTGGATAATGAGCTTATGTGTACCACCATCTTTAGAGATTACCACTCCATCTTTGGAGGTCAGCTGATGAAAAAGATTTATATGAATGCCAATCTCTGTATTTACCAATGAAAAGTAACCACCAGTCAGTGATGTATTGCTACGATACATACCTTGTTTCCATCTTTATACCACATACCATCAATTTTGTCAGTACTTAGTTTACACACTAGCTCTACAGGTTTGCCGCGGAGAGCATTTTTGTCTGTTAAACCGCTTGCAAAGTGCACTTTATCACCTGGAACGAATGCATTTGAATGAATTATAATAACTTGTCTAAGACTAAGTGGTAAGTTGTTCTTAGAAATTAAATAATAAGCGCGAGTTTTTGTCATTAACATACCGGTACCATCTCCACCAAGTCCAACCACAGCTGACTGGCCTCCCAGTCCATCTGCTCCCAAACCCATTCCCGAATCCTTTCCACTCTTCCCACTTCCGTCTTTACCATCTCCTCCTTGGCCGTACTTCCCTGTCGCATCTCCTCCATGTCTGTCTTCTCCATCTCCACCAAGTCCTCCAAGGCCACCTTGTCCATACTTTCCTGTCGCATCTCCTCCACGTCCATCTTCTACACCCCCACCAAGTCCTCCACGGCCATCCGTTCCATCACCACGACCAACTGCTGCACCGCCATGGCCATCCAGTCCATCATGGCCATCAGATCCATCACCTCTCCCATCCATACCCTCGCCTCTCCTGGATGCTTCGTCTTTTTCTCTTTGAAGCCTGGCCTGTTCCTCTGCCAATCGTCTTGCAAGATCATCTGCTCCATCATTTGCACCACCTCGACCTTTTCCCTTGGCGTTAGGGTCCTCTGATGTTGCATAAATCATAACAAACAATAATAGATTAATAATAGTTTGATATACATGGCAGTGTAAAAGTATGCTGATGATGGTTCTTTGTTCTTCTTGAAGATTTACCATCAACAGCAAGGGTGGCCCTGGATGATTTAATCCCAGCTATAGCTGTGTACACGCCCTTATCCTGTTTTCCACAGTTCTTCACTACTAATTTGTGGGTGAGCTTGTCTTCAGAGACTATGATGTTGTACTTGTCTCCATGCTCAACAGAGAAGTCATTGGCGCACCAGGTGATTTGTGGTACGGGGCCAGAAAAAACACCCTCAAACACGGCATCCTGGCCCTCAACCACTTTAGCATCTTTCAGCATGCCATCAAATTCCACATCAGGAACTGTAAGGAAATGATTGATGAAATGGATGCATTTATGTAAAGAAATCTGAAGAGACCTGAAGATAAAATGATTTCTTACCTGCTAAGGTTGTCGAGAAAATGTTGACATCCTCAACATCCACTTGGTATAGTCCACCATCATTTAAGCCAAGATTGTTTATGCTAAACATATATTTATCTCCAGTTTTTTTCATGGTGTGTTTGGAGGAATCATTATTGCCATCACCATAATCAAGCATTTCACCATCCTAGAAAGAGTGAAGAGTTTAAAACATGCTTTTTGAATGCTAGATGACATTGTTATCAGCGTAAAACCATTTGAACTTACTTTATACAGATAAATTTTACTGTTAGGCTCCTTGAGCTTCATATTAAACTCAAACTCAGCTCTGCCACTTGTCTTCACTTCAATCTGCTTCATGTTGTCAACATTTTCAACCACCTGTAAAACATAAAAGAAATGGAAGTTAAGTAAATGATTGGAAATTGACTGACAAATCTAGTGGGACACCAGCATTAGATGACTTAAATTGCTGACAAATACCTTTGCTTGTTCATCCTCCTTCTCCTTTCTCTTCAGGTTAAGCTGTTTAAGCATCCACCGATAGTCAGTGACTCCAAATTCTTTACAGATGCGCTCATAATCAGATTTTTTGGCACTTAGCATCACTTCCCAGAATTTTGGATCAATCTCTCCTTCTTTCTTGGGTTTTTCCTTTCTCTTCTTGACAATTCTAGACCAAAGATTTTTTCATTTTGATGAAAAAAAGTACCTTAGTCACTAAAAGAGACATTTCTGAAACACTAGATTCTCTGACAATTGAGAAGTTAAACAATTACGTGGTTTTCCTAAGCATTTTCCTGAAGTCCTCAGGATCGTTGGCTTGACCATCTTATCAAACAAAACAGAAAACGCCATACATTATCAATACAGCATGTAAATACAACGCCCCTCTTTACATTCATTTAATATTTCAGGATGAACATATTCACCTTTTTTTGATGCATCATTTGACTTTTTCTTGAATCCAACTAAAAGACAAAGAAAGGAACTACCATGAGAACATTGCATAAGTGTGAGCACTGAATGTACAGATTTGAATATAGCAATATTCTTGAACATTGTGCTTTTTTTAAATAAAAACATGTTACCTGCAAATACGCTCAGTGTAGCTGTGCACATGGCTTTTCCAAATTGATTTGTAGCGAAACATTTGTACGTGTCTGCTTGATCCACTTGCACATTTACTATCTGTTCAAATGCGACAAATTAAACAATAATTTTACCATAGAAGGATCCATCATCATAATATACTGTACTGTATAATAATGTAATTTCATATCCAACTTTTTGGCATTAGTATGTTACCTCTAGAACATATTCTCTATTCCTTTCATCATATCTAGGCTTATATTTTTCTGGATCAGAAGTGTCACCCTTGTTGCGAGCCCAAGTTACAGTTGGTGCTGGATCTCCACTCACTACTGCTTTGAAAATGGCCACTTTGCCTGCAGTTAAAGAAAGGCAACCCATTCATCATCTCTGAGTTTTATGCTTATGAAGGATCTACTACCTGAAGCTACTACTTTTTCATTATAGCCTAAATGACTGCTCAAAAAAACACATAAATGTTTAATCAAATTCACAGAAAAGTCTATTGGACTATATATCAGTTAATATAGTGTGACTTTATTATCAACTGAGCAGAGCAATTCGTATTTTAACAATAGCAAAACTTGCACCACTACTACTACTACTACTACTAATATAAATTAGTATTATACCTTCTTGAACTGTCAAGGCAATTGGTTTTCTGGTGAAATCAGGTGTAGTTTTTCCACGTGGTAGTTCCTTGACGTACTGAGTGATCATAACGCCAGGCACTCTAGATCTCTTCTTGATCTCCACTTGAAAGATATATGCCTTAATCATTAAATTGTATTCATCATTACATTATGTGCTTTATTAAACACTTTCTTTTTGCCACACACATCTGCCATGTTATTCAAAATAGAACTGATGTGGCATCTTCATTGCCTTCATTGTTGATATTTATTCTTATAACCACATGAGGGCAATGTTTCCTTGGAAGTTTGGGCCAAAACAAATAAGGAGGTATCAGAATAAAGGATAAACTACCACTTTGAACTGACCATAAATGTTTTAGGCATGGTAGTGCATTTATTATGTGTGTGTGTGTGTGTGTGTGTGTCAAAAGTAAAAGTCAGAGTGTTTTCTTGACAATTGACTTTAACTCAGCAGCTGTTGAGATTTCGTAGTACTAGAAGCTTTCAAACACAATATGCCTACGCCTTATTTTTTAAAATCTGGGACATGCATACATTTGTGTGTATTTTTTATTTAAGTCATTAAATGATGTAAATCATTGCAAATACAATATATTGATTCAAATATAACTTACCCTGACCAACAGGAATCTCTTCCGCAGGCTGTGGCATCTTCAGAATGTGATTTAGACTTGTTCCTATAGTCGAGAAATTATGCTGTATATGGAAAACAGTATGCATTTATTTATTCAGTTATATATAATCATTTTTCCATGGCATTGCAACAAGTTGCTGTACGAGGTTTAAAAATACACTCATGTGATACAAAGTCTCTATATAACTTGCATAACATCTCGTCCACTTGTGGGAAAGTGTGCACAGTGTTTTGAGAGTAAAGCCAATTATGAGAAAGTCATATCATTATGAGATTAAAATTGTAATACTATGAGAATAAAGTTGTTAGGAAAGTAACATCAAAGTGATGTGGTCGAGAACAGCAAAGTGGAGCATGAATGTTTGTTTTTTCTGAATAAATTAAATTCTTTGCATAACTACTGAAGTGTTCAGATAGTAATAATTACTGTGTTGATGCACCACAAGACTTCTTTGTTTGGTAAATCCTCTAATTCAATTGCATCCTTTTTTGCATAGATTTTTTTTGTCTTGTGATATTGTGATTGTATTTGTTTTCGAGTTTCTAGTTTATTCATGCAGTATTATGGCGTAAGTCTACTAAATATATGATTTTATTCTTACAACTTTATGACTTTGTTCTCAAAACCATGCTTTATTTTTATGGGCTACTAAAACGCTGTCATAAAAATCTGTATACAGGTCTTATTATTGACTATTATTGATAAAACCGTTCCATCATTTAATGATAAAACATACCGGATTTCTCAAATAATCATAATTTTCAATTAGGACAGATTAAGTATTTAAACTTGCCAAGTTCTAAACCCCAGACAGAGAGTTTTGCACCTTTCTTTCTCCTAATGGTCCTAAAGACGATATATCAGGTCGTGACCTTCAAAAAGTGAACCAATAAAGATATATTAAGAATTTGATTTCATACATATCACATGATGCGTAATACAAGACTGGCAGTAAAAACTTATTGGCATTCCAAGATTCACAGGATCCTCGGTAATGCTTTTACAAGGCCAAAGGGGAAAGAAACAGTTATCCAGCATTTGACAGATCACACATGAATACAATAAATTATGTGAGTCGTAAACTATTCTTTCTGCCTAGCTTACAACCAAAAAGATTTGACACAATCTTCCGGTGCTTAGTAACTGTGTCTTGCTGAGGGAAACGGAAATTTGAAATGACATTTTTTTTTTTTTTTTTTCTCTCAGCGGCTGAAGCAATGGCTCTCCACTATAAGGCTGGGATGATGATGTTCTGAGGTCCTAACCTTAACCTTTCATTCAGATTGCTCATCTCTCCTGAACATTTGTCAATCGATCGTGGGAGTTCTGGCGTCAAGCTGTCTATCCAAAAGCCTCCCCTTTTCACTTTATTTGTCTGTCTATCTGATTTTTTCCCCTTCTGTATACAAAACAAAGTAGAAAAACAAAGCCAAATACAATGCATCAAAACAAGATAAATGCACTCAAGAAGCAAATTTGTTTAAGATTATAAGTCTAGATTTTGTTTCCCTTAATTATGTTTGTTTTACTTAGACCATTGGCAGATTGCAAAATGACAGCCTCAGACGGCATTTTCTTTGTTTTTATGTAAATGAAAGTGAATGGTGACCAAGGTCACTAATGCTCTGCCTAACATAGAAAGAAAGTCTTAGAGGTTTGGAATGACGTAAGGGTGAGAAAATGTATTCTTGAATTCAGAATTTTTATTCTTGGTTGAACGAAACAGTGTAGTTAGTTTTATATTTTAAACAAGAAAAACATTGTTCAGAGATATTCTTCTGAAAACAATTCATTATCTTAATTTTGCTTAATTATAATTTAATATTGATCTTTTAAAATGATTTATCTATTTATTTATTTGTTTGTGCAAATTTGCACAAATAAATAAATAAATAAATAAATGGAAGTTTGTTGAACTCTGCATAGCACATCCTCTGGTAAAATTTTATTTTTTTGTATATATATATTCTGCATAACACATCCTCTGGTAAACATAATGATATAAGTTCAGTAAGTTGAGAGATGGCATGGATGGGAGTGATTCTCATAGCAGAAATAAATAATGTATACAGTAGATGACCACTTACATATTTGTCTATTCTAACTCTTAAGAGGAAAAAACACTCCTAGTGTGGTGTAGCAAATCGCTATTTGTGGTTTTTCTTTCTCTTTTTTTACATGTGCAATTGTCTTCCCATTGTGGTAATATAATCATGTGCTCAAAACCATTATTTATGGCCAAATTTGTTTCCAGTATTCATAGTTCAAGGACTGATGAAATTCATAACTATGGGTGAGCTGTGAATGATTCCTGATGGTTCCCAGTGCTGCGTGTCAAAGAAAATGAAAACTCACCTTTAAAATCTCGCTGCTCCTTCAGCTTCTGCTTCAATGTGGCTTGTTCAGTTAAGAACATTGGTGGACCGAATGGAAACCTTCCATGCAGTTGAATCAATCAGCTGTCACATTAAAGCTTTTATTTGAGAAGCTGGGGTGGGGTTGATGTCCAGCCCATGAAGCAGATATTCATATTCATACATCATTTTCTGATCCTGACTAAATGTGAAGCTAACTTTTATAGTTTTGTGTGATGCCAAGCATTGCAAAAAAGTTGTTTACTATCATATTTTGACATTTTGATCTTTTGTATTGGAAGCTGATCTCAAAGCCTGGCTGAGGAAAGTGTTTGTTTATTGCTGTCATTGTTTAACCAAGCTGGTAATGAACGTAATACAAGCAGTTCACTTATTTGCAAAAAGAAAAAGAAAAAACAAGTGAGTTTAGCATTAAAGTCATGCGTGTGTCCTAAATGCAGACACTTGGCCTATACAGGCTTTTCCATTTACAGTATGATGACGATCTCTTGTAACATGACCGAACATATTGCATGTTTATTGGACAATTAAAGAGTATCTTAAATGGCTCTTAAAATTAAGGCATTAGCTTCTGGTAGGAGTTGTTTGAGTGCGGTTATTGCATGTGCTTTTCGATTATTGCATTTCGATTATGTCTAAATATAAAGCTTTTACAGATACAATATTCAGGGGGCTCATATTGATATGAATGCCGGGCCTTGTAAAAAAATATATATATATATATTCATGTGGCAGCATATTTTCCTCGCAGCCCTGAGGGAAGGTTTCATTTTACATTGACAGGGGTTTACCAAGCTTGACGTGCCCAGACAGCTTGTCTCAAAGTCTGGAGCCAGGCAAATTGCAAGGACCTGTGCTCGAGTTAGCCTGGAGACTTCTCTGGACTTCAGGAAATTGAGTAAACACAAACGTCACCCTACGACCTGAAACACCTCCTGATTCCACAAGGTAAGCTGCAAAATGAGTGTGTTTATTCTTCAGCAAAGACATCGATAACTTGCATCACGTACAATCTATTGTATTTGGCCCATGGCAGGTGATCTTTACTGTGGTATAGTAACGTACTTGAGACTTTTTTTTTTAAATATTAAATGCCTGTTGGTATATAGAAAGCTTTTACTGAATAAGGGAAAAATGTAGTGTAATAACCGATGGTAATATTGTCTTGCTTTTTAAACTGACCATCCAGAGAAGTTAGCAGAAAACTGTTTATTTGCATTTTAATGAACACAGCTCACTTTCAAGTGCTAATATGCAGATAATTATTCAGATCTTATCTAATAAAATATCACAAAACAGTGATTGACTATATGATAGACTTATATCATGCCAATTATGTAGTGCTTTTCGCAATGCATATTGTTCTTCTAAAGCAGCTTTACATAAAATAATTTACTTTTTTGTGTTTGCAGTACACAAGCTATTTGGCTGTCAGCATGCTGAATTTCAATCTGTGAATAAGTCAAAAAGAGAATAAAATCAGAATAAAAATGTAATTTATGATGGCATTTCATGGTATCAGTAAGAAGTGGAAATAATCATTACATACCTCTCACTGTGAGTTTGGTGGAACATTCAGCTCTGCCGAACGAGTTGACTGCCACCACTTTGTACTCGCCACTATGTTCTGGCCCAACTCGTATGATGTACATAGAGCAGACGCCATATGCGTTTGTGATGTAGTAGTTGTTGTTGGAGTTGATGCAGACATTGTTGAGGTACCATGCGACATATGGTGTGGGAAAGCCACGGACAGCGCAGGTCATGAAGAGCTGATATCCCTGTGGTGGACTGTGGACTTTTAGTGGAACCGAGATGGAAGGTGGTCTCTCAAGAGTTATCTTGGCTGGTAAACTTGTGACTAGTGGCACTACAAATGAGAAGAAGAAATAGTTTAGCCAAAAATGTAATTTCTGTGATTGTTGGGTAATTATTGTTATACCAAACCTACTATGTAAAAAGAGAGAAAGAGAGAATTATACTGTTTGCTCATAAATAGATAGTTCACCTATAAATGAGACCTCTGTTCATCTTCGGAACACAAATTAAAATATTTTTGATGAAATCCGAGAGCTTTCTGACTATGCATTGACAGCAGTGCAACTACCACGTTCAAGGTCCAGAAATGTAGCAAGGACATCGATAAAATAGTCCATGTGACATCAGTGGTTCAACTGTAATTTTATGAAGCTACGAGAATACTTTTTGTGTGCAAAGAAAACTAAAATAACAACTTTATTTAACTATTTATTCTCTTTTGTAACTTTCATGAGAGTACCATGAACAGTGTTGCCAAGTCTGCTATTTTATAACTGTTGCCGTGGGTTGTTTTTCATGTCCGTGACTTGAAACGACCCCAATAACAAGATATTGAGCAACTGGAATGCAAATTTTACCAGGGGACCCCAGCTATAAAACATGTGTTTTAGCCCCCCATTGTGATTGGGCTAGTTTTGTGCTAGTTTTAGTAATTCAGAAAATTACGGTTAAACCAATGATGTCACATGGATTTCATCAAAAATATCTCAACTTGTGTTCCGAAGATGAACGAAGAATGACAGAATTTTCATTTTTGGGTCTCTTTAATGTACTGCTGTGACTGTATCATTAATCCAGTGAGTTGAACTTGAATGAATCATTCAAAGTAGTCTTGAAAATCTGATCACCTGAGTCATTGTAAAGATCAAATTCAAAAAAATGATTTGTTAATGCATTAGACATCACAATTTCTCTTATCATGCATCAAGGAAGACTAGTGTGAATCTCACGATTTTGTTATTTTGGTCTGTTTTTCACACTATGTTATTGTATGGCTTCAGAAGACATGTAATATCACACATGCGTCATGAACTACTTGTGTGGTGCTTTAACAGCCTTCTTTAAACTTGAAAGCCTCACAGTTCGCATTTACAACGGCTTAAAAATTAGCAAATGATTACAAATCTTGAGAATCAATTTTGTTTAAACTCTTAGTAAAGCTCAAGTAAGCACTTGTTTGTACTCTCCGGCAACCCACCTCTCAGCTCATTAACACCCCATGTTGGTGATTTAGAGGGATCAGAAAGTCCCATATCATTTTTTGCATAGACTCTGTAGTGGTATTCACGACCGGGGTGGACCGAGGTAGTGTAAGTGTTGCAAAACAGACGGTCAGCGATGGTGCGCCAAACGCGTGTGTTCGAATCACGTTCTGCCACCATGTACTGCAGTCGATCATCCTTCTCCTGGTCTGGAGATGGAGCCCATGTGATGATGACTTTGCCATAAACAACCTGTTCTAGCACCACTGGGCCTGGAGGCTTTGGTTCATCTGTAGCCAGAAGAAAAAGAAAGGACGTTTTAAAGCTGCAGGGGATGAAAGTGATAAATTGGCTCATGAGTGATTCGATTAAAAACTGTGTAACCCAAAGGACCTTATAGCCAGTAGATGTGCATATTGGACACATATTTTATTTAGCCATTTAAACAGTCTTACAGAAAGTAGACTAATTAAAAATATTTGGTTATATACAAATTTACAGGGGCATAGAGAGTTGCTTGTTGACACAAGGGCACTGCCCCTGCTTAGAGAGCTGCTCCTGCATGCAGCAAGGCCTAATTATTAGTGTGGTAAACTGGACAGTGTAGTAACATTCACAGTGATGCACTTTGGTCTGCTTTTTGCTCTCTGAATAATTTATAAAGGCTACTTCAGGCAAGATTTTGAAATGGGGTTGCACATACAGTATATACAAGGAGGTTGTTGATATGCCAGTGATTTAAGATGCTATAAGTGATCTCTTCACATTCTCTATCAATGGTGAGCAAAATAAGGGCCATACTGGCATCAGCTCACTCAGACAGGGTGGTCCAACCAGTCAAATGAAATCAATTTTGTGGGGAGGAAGAAAAATGTGGCATACATGACAATAGCTATGCTTCCATCATCCTGTTTTAATGTGCATTTTGAAGTATCGCATAAGAAAAGAGCGATGGAAATTCCAAATTTATAAAAATAAAATCCCTTAAGTTTTTCTACTCGCTTGAGGTGGATTTTGACTTGTGCAAATAATTGGAGATGGAAACGCATTTGCTGAATAAATTACTCCATATGCATCAAAAAAAGTCTGTGACTTTGCGCTATGGGATGAGATCTGACTAACCAGTGGACCGATCTTGTTGCACAGCATCTGAAATGTTATGGTCATTCTGAAATGCCTGTGCAAAGTCTGCCGTCAAAGTATTTCTTTATAATTGCCTCCCAGAACTGTCTTATACAACTGCGTTCCCAAACAGCAGGCATCCACCTCTGAAAGCAATGACCACATTTATTCTGTTTCGTCTTCCTGCTCTGAGGCACAAGTTGTTTATTATATATGAAAATTATTATATTCAGTGGCTTTGCCTACATTTCTTAGTGATTTTTTTTGACAAAAGTGGCGATTTTGTTGTCTTTGACTCATTGGGTGGAAACGTTTCTTATTTGCAAATGTTTTATGCGATATTCCACTTCTGTGCATAAGTTAAATTTGCAACTTTGGATGGAAACCCAGCTAATAATACATGAACATAAGAACTACTTGCATGGGGAAACATGCGCTTCTTGTCTGTGGCAAATGGTAAACGCAGGAGTTGAATAATCAATTCAGTCTTGGTGTACTCTCAATGTAAAAAAATCACAGATTGGTCTTTTATATTTAATTTAGGCATATATTTTTGGCTCATATTTTTGACCATTTTCTCCTTCAGCCAAAAACTAAGAATAACATTTTTAGCTACTAAAATTTGCACCCCTATTTATATCTCATTTATTGTACAATGATGTACTTTAGTTGGTGAGTAGGCACTTAGGTCTACCCTGTTTTAGTTTTTGGCCTTGTAACAGATTTGTATACATCTGAATATCTTGCAATAATGTTTGAATATATTGTATAATACTTAAAGAATAAGTTACAGATAATTCACAAAAAATTACAGATAATTCACTCACCCCCTTCTTTCTTCAGTCATAAAGAAATTGTTTTTTAAAGGAAAACATTTTAGGATTTCTCTCCATATAGTGGACTTCTATGGTGACCGCGAGTTTGAACTTCAAAAATACAGTTTAAATGCAGCTTAAAAGGGCTCTAAATGATCCCAGACGAAGAAGAAGGCTCTTATCTAGCAAAACGATTTTCTAAAAAAAAAAGACAATTTCTATACTTTTTAACCTCAAATGGTCATCTTGTCTAGGTCTGCATGAACTCTGTGTATTCCAGTTCAAGACAGCGTAGGCCAAAAAACTCCCATCTCATTTTCTTCTCCAACTTCAAAATCTACATCGCTGTTTTACCTATTTTGTGAAGGGCGTTTAATCTTCTTTCAATGAGTTTTTTGGCCTACCCTAACTGTCTTGAACTGGAATGCACAGTTCACGCAGACCTAGACAAGTCAAGCATTTGAGGTTAAAAAGTATATAAATTGTCAATTTGTTTAGAAAATGACCAATTGTTTCACTAGATAAGACCCTTCTTCCTCGGCTGGGATAATTTAGAGCTCTTTGAAGCTGCATTTAAGCTGGCACTCGTTAAATTTAAGCGGGCACCATAAAAGTCCACTATATGGAGAGAAATCCTGAAATGTTTTCCTCAAAAAACATAATTTGTTAATGACTGAAGAAAGAAAGACATGAACATCTTGGATGATAAGGGGGTGAGTAAATTATCTAAAAATTTTTGCTCTGAAGTTAACTTCTGCTTTAGCCAATAACTATAAGTCAATATTTTTATTTGTAGCATCATTTCATGTTTTCAGTTTATAGAGGTGGCTGACCCATTCCGTAATGTAAGTGCGTGCTAGTCAATAATGTTTTTACTTTCATTGAAATCACTGACTTACCTGCCACTCTGACCTCTACTGTATGTCAAAGCTTGACTGACCATTGGAGTTCTTTGCCATGATGGTGTAAACACCTGACTCTGAATAATTTGACGAGGGGATGACAAGTGTGGACGAGTCCTCAACATTGATGACGTTGACCCAGGGCGACACAGGTTCATCATTTTTCAGCCATGTGATGTCAGGTTGTGGTGAGCCCTTGATATTAACAGTTTGAAAGATATAATAGAATGAAAATCATAATTGAATATAGAATTTGAGCTGAATTGACCCATTGCTACAGTGAGCGCTTCAGCCCTTGGTTATTGTTGCTTGCTTAAGGCTGAAATACTCTATACAACTTTTATTTCCTAGGATTTTGCCCCAATTTACAGTCTGGACGAGTCTATGCTATAGTTGCCGAAAGTCAGAGCCAGTCTGCACTGTGCAGATTTGAGTTGAAAGATCTCATAGAAAATTGCATAGTGTATGATGAGCACAGAGGATATCAAACACGTTTAATATTTTGAGCCGATTTTAGAACACAATATTTTCATTTGTCATGCGTCTCCTAGCAACAAGGTGTATGCTTCTGCATGAGTTTGTTGAGTTCGGAATGACTCAAAAGTCTGGTAAATGTGTGATCCTCAGCCGTTTAATGTCTGATTCGCAGTAGTTTTTTTTCTGTAACTATTTACAAAGTCGACACTGTATGAATCTGTTCAGATTTAAACTCATAGTGTATTCCATCTAGCCTTTAGTAAAGCTTTTTAAAATCTCCTTTAATGTTCTGTAAATGTGCTTTTTTTAGTAAAACCGACTTAAATTGGTAATAAATTAATTGATATAATTTGTACATGATTTGGAATGAAGTTTGACATTGCAAAGAGTTTTATCTGATGTTAAATGATATGGTACAGCAGAAACCGCAGATGATTACTAAGTTACTAATGTTAGACATGTTCAATTGGGAATGAGGGCTGACACGTAGTTTAATCCACAGCATGCACAATATATCAAAGTACCTCATAATCGACTTTGATTCTGATTGAATTTCCTGCTCTTACAACCATGAAGTCTACAGGATCTTTGAAGCAGGGCTTGACTGAAAATGATTGGATGGAAAGTAGAAAGAAAGACAAAATGTTCAATTCAGTTCAAAGTCATACATTTATATTCTCTTTTAAGAAACTATTATGAACAGAACTTACTGTTGGGGTTTTTAGCACAGACCATTGCAGAGGGAGCGCTGGGTTCTCCAGGCCCAGACATATTAATGGCTGATACTCTGAACTCATACTCTGACCCCTCAGAGACATCCTTCACGGCATACTTCAGAGCTGTGCGAAGCAGATTATTTTAATTGTCATAGTATCACGTCAAGTAAAGCCAGTCACTTGATAACCAACATGTCTGGAGATGCATAATTAGTCTACTGGCAGAGCCATGACACATTGGGCGGTTGTGCTCATTAAGAAACAGGTTTGAATCTTGCCTTACATTATTTTTAGAGGAAATTGTCAGTTTTAATAAAATGACAGGAGTATATATCAGGAGAAAATCAAAGAGCGTCCTTTAATTATAGGTGAGATTGTGTTAATTCCATTAGGAGGCTTAGGATGATTTGATATCAGTCTATTCCTGGAATAAATGAAGAGTCTGCACTGCATTTGTGAGGTGTAGAAGTGACAAGAGCTTCAGAAAAGGAACCGATTGTTCTTGAATAAAAGAAAATGTTTCATAGCAGTTTATAAGAAAAAGACGTTTACAGTTAATGAGACGCTGTTGGTTTATGAGAGACAGCGGTTTGGCTTCTGGGGTGATCATGCAGCTGGGAAAATATGGTGGAAATAGAGAGGCGGTAAGCTCTTGAAAATGACTAGAGGTTTCTCTGAAAATTCATAAGAGGTGCCTCAGGTAAAGTGCTAGACCATTTAAAGCCTTACCAGGGGCTATTATAGGATTTCAGTGTTAGGGAGTCTGAGCTTTTTACCTGATTATTCGTTGTTGTGGCTCAGGGAAATGTTTCATGCTTTAAGAGTTGCAGGTTTGAGACTTGCTCCATTGACTTTGTTTTTTAAATGCACCCAGTATGTTAAAATAATATGTCAATAACTGTTACACATTTAGCTGATTTTACTGGGAGGGCAAGTGTTTGGGTGAGAAAGACAGTGTACGGCTGAGAGCCTTGAGCGGGGGCGCCTGTGCCTATTTCACTTTAACTAGAGGGAAGGATAATACTTAATGTAAGTTAATGTTAATATTGTAATATCTGGTAAGGAGGATTCAGTGTGAAATAACCTCAGATGGCTTTCTGCAGCTGCTGATTTCAGCAAATCATATAATTACAGTTTTTATATGGGATTTCATGTCAACAGTTACTAATGTACAAAATAATGATTACAAGATGCAGCTTAATGTGCTCAAGTGTTTCGGCTAGAAAATGCTCAAACACTGTCATTGCATATTTATGACCCAGAAGAAAATAAAAAGCATTAGATTATTCCAACCTCAGATTCTGAACACTGTAAAAGTTTTCCATATCTTGGAAAACATTTAAAAAACTAGTTTATTTAAATAATAAATATTGTTTTATATATTTAAATATTTATAATTTTTTTACAGAATTAGCCTGACCGCATTAGATTTCACCAGTGGACAAATAACAACTACGCAGTTCGGCTTTTTACAGTGTATTCTGTATAAAGATTTTTTTACAAATGCTACAGTACTTATTTGAAGATAAAAGACTTTATAGTCAGAAGTAATATGGTACAAGGATGCAAGAAAGTTTAGACCCTCTCATCCTCATCCGAAAGGACATTTACTACTACTACTTCTACTTTAGCTACCCTTGTTTTGAACAATTTTAAGTTTTATCTGAATTAGAGGCCATTTAATCATAAAACTATTGTTTCCTAATTACATAGATTGAAAGTACCGAAAAATAATTTCCATTTCCATTTGACCTTTCATCTGTCTTTAAATGAATGTCCTCTCTCTGGGATTCAAACCCTGTAATTCTTATTTGATTGTAACTTAAAGATACACAGTAATTATAATCAAGGTTTTCCAGTTCACTTGCTATACATTCATTGGATTTATTAGCCGGAAAGTTCATGGCACTGATGTCACTTTAGCCATGTCCACTTTTGATTTTTATTCAGTAACTACATAAAGCTGATATATTTGGTATGTTTTATGTGATGTTGGTTTTGTATACATGTCACCACAGTTCTGACTTGAAATGTCCGTTGAGTGACATTTTAAAATAACATACCATCTGCACTACACCTAAACCTACCCGATAGTTTGAACAAAGGCGAATGTGACGTAAAAACGCAATCACAAGCATGTCATTTTAGCTTGTTTTTTAGTCTTTCATCTTTTGGCTCTTACATTTTGAGTCATGTTTTTCACGGGATTCGTACCCAAGAATTCCACATTCTAAGGCCAATTTAGTGCCGGCTGAGCTATCGAGCAAGCTTGTTATGTCCGGAAAGTGAAACTTATGGGGTTGTTGCTAGAAGGGATACATCTGCGGCTGGAAACTAACACTATATTAAATTGTCTACCTATTAAATCATATAGAGCAAGTGAGCAAAGTATCAACGGAGCTTTTTGAAACTCAGAATCAGTAAACCACTGCGTCGTCGCAAATTGATTCACTGTTTCAAAGCTCTCCAATTGGATTGCAAATCATTTGATTCAGAACGGAACTTCAAAACGCGTATGGCGAATCATTTGATTCAGAACGGGATTTCAATGCACGTATCATGAATCATTTGATTCAAAACGGAACTTCAAAGCGTGTATGGTGAATCATTTGATTCAGAACGGGATTTCAATGCGCGTATCGCAAATCATTTGATTTAAAACGGAACTTCAACGCGTGTATGGTGAATCATTTGATTCAAAATGGAACTTCAAAGCACATATGGTGAATCATTCGATTCAGAACGGGATTTCAATGCGCATATCGCGAATCATAAAATTTCGTATTTTTAAAAAGTTCCCAGAGGTATGTTTTCATCATGAGACTAGGTAGAAATATTGTAAGGTTTTATTACGCTGGTTGTTGTATGTATTAGAGGCAGTTTGGAAATGAAATGTCTGGTGAGTGACGCTAAAAAAAGATAGACCTCCTACACTAAACTCTACCCTAAACCGGACCAATAGTTTTAACAAAAGCAAAGTAAGATAAAAACACATTTGTTGAACCAACCATACCCTTTTAGCTTGGTTCTACAAGTCTTTAAGATCTTTTCTCTAAAGTTGAGATTTTTGTTTCATAGCACTTGCAAGTTTACTACACTTTTAAAAATAAGTGTGCTTTAAAAGGTTCTTCACAGTGATGCCATAGAAGAACCATTTTTGGTTTCACAAAGAACCATTCAGTCAAAAGTTCTTTAAAGAACCATCTCTTACATTTTTAGAATTCTTTCGTCACAAAGAAACTTTTGTGAAACAGAAAGGTTCTTTAGATGTTTAAGGTTCATTATGGAACCATTTAAACAAAAAAAGAGTTCTTCTGTGGCATTGTGAAGCACCTTTATTTTTAAGAGTGTATGTCAGAAAGTGCATACATGGATCTGATTATATGATGTGGCAAAATGTAGCTGTTTACAAATCAAGCACTATGGTAAAGGTGCTTTGAGATCATAACATAGTGTTGTGCAAGGAACCATAATTTATAATCTGACCCTGTGTGATGCTTTGCGAAAAGCAATACAAATTGCTTATTTCATCTGGAAACTGCTGTGAGTTGTATGTGCAGGTACATAATGAGCCAATGTTGGGAAAAAAGTTACCTTGAATAGGGTCCTTAACTGAGTTCAGATTCACCCACTGGTTTGTATCTTTCTTGCGTTTCTCAAGCAGGTAGCCCAGTATTTTGGCACCTCCATCTTTCTCAGGTGGAGTCCACGTTAGGTTGATACAGTTTTTGAAAGTGCTGACTACCTTAGGAGGGGCGGGTTGACCAGGGAAAACTGCAATATAGAAAGTTTTGATCACTTACTTAAGTGGAAAATGTTTTCCAGTCAGAGCATTTAGTGAAGTTTTTATTTATTTATTTATATGTATAATTTATGTTCATTAATGTTAAGCACTCATGCAGTCTCTCACTCAGAGTCCCAGCCTTGATGCCTTCGGTCTCCAGAGGATCGCTGATACCCTCAGGGTTCTCAGCATAGATTCGATATATGTATTTCTTGCCATGGGAAACGTTTCTGTCTCGAAAGGACAGCCGGTCGGCTGAACAATCCCACACCTTCTTCCACATACTCTGCCCTACCTGCTGACGCTCGACTAGGTAGTTTGTCACTTCAGAGCCACCAGTGTCACTCGGTGGATTCCATTTTAGTTCAATGACAGAAGATGAGCTGTCAATCACTTCTACTGGGCCTTGTGGTGGGCCTGGTTTGCCTGCAGAGGTACAAAGTTGTTTGAAATACTTAATGTGTCAGTTTAATGTTAATGCATGAGTCTGTATGTAAAAGGCAGAAGGTTTATAAATATTTATTTCAGGAAACATTCAATATAATACACAGTGGAGCAGAAACATACCGACCACAATAAGCCTAGAGAAGGCCTCCACAGTACCAAAAGGGTTTTTAAGCCGGATCTTAATTTCCCCAGAGTCAGATCGCAGGCAGTCTTTTATCTGAAGACGGCTCTGGTTTAGTTCCTTTACTACTTTTATGCTGCCACCATCAAAAAGCTCAGTGCCATCCTTAAACCAGCTGATCTCTGTTGGGTTTTGTGGTGGTAATGGCATTTTAAAGGAAGCAGTCTGGCCAACTCTAACTACCACATTTTTGGAGAACTTGTATAGGTCATCAGGGTCGAATTTAGGAGGATCTGTAATATTTAAAGATGTTTTCAACACAGATTTAAAATGAACAATTACTCAGATTTAGAACACATTGACTTTTTTTCTACTGTTTCATTGTAAAATGGAAAAGAAATGGCAATACCTCCAGCTGTTTGTAATTGTCTCTTGCACTCAATCACTTCAGCCTGATTCTGTCTTGAGTCTGAATCTTTGCTGCTTTGTGTTGCTGACTTTTGTGTACCGTCATCTTTAGATATGCTTGCTTTATCATCAGAAGACAACTAGCAAAAGTGATAGATGCAATATAGAGAGCAATTACCAAAGACTTTTTAGAGCAATTAATAAATCAATAGAGTGTATAGTATCATTAATTCACCTTCTTCCCATCCTTGTTGGATTTGCTGGCACTTAAGTTACTGGCAAGGTTTGCTGATTCCATACCTATAATATGCAGAGAAATGTTAATGTATAATATGATTATAGATATAATAGTAATAATAATAATTGTATTATTATTATTATTATTATTATTATTAAATGTTAATAAATGATTTTTCCACAGCTCACGTTAGCTTCACAAACAAAATAAACAAACACAAATACAAATGGCATACATTAGGAAACTATGGAAGTTGGATTCCGCCTTAGAGTAATAAATAAATAAAATGTTTTCATGATTCCTTGTCCCCTTTTTATTTTTTATTTTTTTTTATGTGAGTCGGAAAATTATTTCTATAAAAGAAACATCACATTAAAAAATATCAGTTTGATAAAAAAGGAGAAACAATGTTGTTTCAAGACCATTGAGACTTGTACAATCTTAAAAATAAAGGTGCTTTAAAAGGTTATTCACAGCAGTGCCATAGAGGAACCATTCAGTCAAAGGTTATTTCTTTTCTTTATCTCTTTCTTACCTTTTTATAATCTGAAGAACCTTCTTTTGCCACAAAGAACTTTTTGTGAAACAGAAAGGTTCTTCAGATGTTAAAGGTTCTTTATGGAACCATTTAAACAAAAAAGGTTCTTCTAAGGCATTATGAAGCACCTTTTTTTTTTTTTAAAGAGTGTAGTGAACAAGCAGTTTCCAGAATATGAGGGTGATGTGGGAAGATTGTTTTGTGTGGGTGACAACTGTTGCATTGCAATCTGTGAGGGATTTCAGCTAAAAGACCAATTAAGACAGAAATGAAATAGTGGAGAAAAAAGGTTATGAAGGCATAGACTAGAGATTCAGTTTCATGGGCTTGAAAGTGGGAGGTGGATTGTGGAGGTGGAAGAACGCAGGTTTAACAAGGAAGTTAATGTGGGTTTGAAATGTTTAACGTTTATTAGTATCATCAGTAGTTATAATATTCATTAATATGGACACCACACATACTTTTAGGTTGAAACTCATTGCAAAATGGCTTGCCTTTTGCCGTTTCTCCACATTTTTCCATATTTTCCACATTTTTAGGGACCGAGAATGTGTCGTTTTTGTCAACTACTGAAATGATATCTAAAATATTGAAATAATGTAAAATAATGAACAATGAAAAAATGCAAGTTTGCAAGTTTAAAGCTTGATAGTTAATCACACAGTTACCAAATGGAAATTTATTAACACAGTTGGATAGATCAATTATATTTGAGTTATAAATCACTTGCCTAAACTACTTAAATTACATCCCTTTGCCAGTAAGGACTATTAATCTTGTCAACTGTTCCCCTCAGTCCGATCATGTGCTGTGTCATTCATACAGTGCCACACTGTGGCAAAACATGAATATGGCACTGAAATAATGTTAAGGCTACACTTACTCATATTAATTGAAGTCAATGTACTGATGAGGGAAATAGTGGCTTTTGTATTTAAACAGTAATTTTTGCTAATGTAGTGTTAAAGCAACCATTAAATCTTATACCGCTTGAGTCTCCAGACAGCAGGGCTTCACTCGAACCTGTAGTCACACCTCCACTTTTTGACACTTTCTCACCTGAAAATCCTCACAGTCATTATAAATGATGAGTGTCATTTGTTTGCACAAATATGGGCATTCACCTCGATATTACTTCTTGATTTGGACTCAAATGTATGAATGTCATTGCATGATTAGAAATATCAATGGTGGTGGTGTCTTTATGTGGCAGAAGATACATTTTCCTTATTGACATACTTGTGTGGTTCTCTTACCTTTCCCTTTGTCTTTTCCTCTAGTGTCCGTTACACTCCCCACCAGCCCAGTGTCTCCAGAGCCATCTCTCCTGACCTCATTCTCTGCTCTAGAACTATCTCCAGGAGAAGGTGCAGAACCGCCGCTGTCCACAGCACCTGCTGCCTCTTTCTCAGCATTGGCTGTTTTGACAGCCGCAATTCTCTCATCTCTTTCCTTCTCTAGCTTGACCTGCTGTTCTGCAGCGATCTTTGACAGGTCAACGCCTGCCCCTCCAGCTTGGGTTGTTTTTCGGGGTTTCTTTTTGCCCTTAGTATCTAGATTGCTGTCGGCTGGTTCATGACAATTGACAAAAACAAACAAACAAAAAACAGACAAGAATATGAAATAAGTACAATATACAAGTCTTATTAGATGAATAGCTGTTTATTTTTTATGAGATTTATACATTTATAATTATCTGAAATCTGAATAAATAATATTTATTTTGATGCATGGTTTGTTAGGATAGGACAATATTTGGCCAAGATACAACTATTTGAATATCTGGAATCTGAGGGTGCAAAAAAATCTAAATATTGAGAAAATCGCCTTTAAAGTTGTCCAAGTTCTTATGCATATTACTAATCAAAAATCAAGTTTTGATATATTTACGGTAGGACATTTACAAAATATCTTCATGGAACATGATATTTACTTAATAGTCTAATGATTTATGGCATAAAAGAAAAATGTATTATTTTGACCCATACAATGTATTGTTGGCCATTGCTACAAATATACCCGTGCTACTTAGGATTGGTTTTGTGGTCCAGGGTTACATATGTGTTTTGTAAATCTGTTAATAACCACCCAGCCACATGATAAAAAGCAAGTAAACGAAATAAGTTATGAAAATCTTGAAAAAATGAGAAATAGACTAACTTGGAGTAGATGTCACAGTTATGTCACTTGCAGCTGCGCACATATTGTGGTGGCAGATAAAAATTGGTAACAAGTGGAGGGAAACAGGTCAAATCCATGGAATAAGAGAAAAAATCTATTGCTGCGCCTTTGGATATTGGAATCCTAATGCAAATAATTTTTATGGAATGCTTCTGTCAAAATCGCAATTCAAAGCTAAATGCAGACTTTTAAACGAACAGACTATGAAACCTGCTGATTACTCTTTTAAAGCATAAACTTGATTTAAACAATAGGTCTACATAATATTCACATGCAGTTCATAGGGGACATTTTGTATTAGCCCTACAGTTACAGCATGAAATACTATTGAAACCTATAACATTTTACATAATATGTATCTATTTTAGCTCACAAAGTTTATATCTCCTAGTTCAGACTTTGTAACTTGGTTTAACTCAACAAAAGCGAGTTTGTCAATTTTGAGGAAAAAAAGACAAGTTTTTTTATTATTTTATTCCATGGCTTCCATAGACTGCTACTTGAAAACTGTCATTGTCTGCCACCAGAAAAGCTCCACCCACAAAAAGCATCAACAAATTAGTCTATTCTCTGCTCTCGAATCCTAGGGGCCTGTGCACTGTCAAGCTGAAGCCACGCCCACTCACAGCAAAGCTACCACCTCTGACAACTGTCAAAATATAAATATATTAAGTGTTGCCAGATTCAGTGACTTTTCAGACCCCTTTAAAGACCAAAAAAGCACCTAGCGATAAATTTAGTGACTTCTTGAAGAAACCTTATTTAGCTGGTACTGCCGTAGCTTGACATTTTGTTTTCCCGTTGTTCACACACCTCTTTCTCTGCGTCTTATCTGTTCAGCAAGTGACTGAAAGGAGCAGCGCTTTCAGTTAAAATAGATATTCTGTTGCTTCTAACCTGACTGATCATTTTACATGTAAAGATAGTCGAAATCACAGCACAGCCATTGTCCTTATCTTATGCGGATTTTGTCTGACAACGTCTCGATTAAAAATCAGGACTTTAGTGCAGATTAACAGCTTGGAAGGGAGAGCTGGTTATGTAGTCTTTGTGTGTGTTTGTGCCACTGTTTTATATTAATCTCATTGTCTGAAAACAAAAACCGAGAAATATATAAATGAAAACCATTTGATTGAGAAATTGGCTGTGTAAAAGTCTGTGTAAAGTAATATTAAATATGTGTTCTGAATTTGTCAAACCACAAAAAAATGTGTTATTTACCACCCGGCCAAATTTGAATGATAAAAGAGACGGCAAGTAAATAAGTTATCAAAATCGTGAAAAAATAAGTAGTATTCTCTGCTCTCAAATGCTGGGGGGGCGTGTCTGCTGTCGACACTGAAGCCACGCCCACTCACAGGAAAGCTGCTATCTTTCTCAGCTGTCAAATACAAATAAATTTGAATAAGGAGACAGAGCTGTTTTGTAAATTATCGCAACAAGGTAATATGCATGCGTATTACGTGATGAAAATATAGCTAGCTAGCAAACTGTAGGCTCTAGCAACTAATGGTAATGTCAGTAACTCACGACTGAGCATCCAAACCGCTAAAGCACTCTAGGTATTAAAGTGTTAGGGGAGGGGCCATATGGCCCCTTAGTGGCTCCAGTGCATCATCAAGACATGATTTCAGGCCGCCAAAAAAAGCCTGAACACAAAAATGGTGAAAAACTAGCGGTCTAACTCCACAATTCAGTACTACATTGTTTAGTTTTTGTATTGTGTTTTCAGCAATACATGTCTAGCATTTATTTATTAAGAAATGTGTCTCTGAATTGCCTTTACACAGACTTTAAATATTATTTATGTTAATAGATTTCCCCCTCCCCCGATCACAATTTGAAAACCCCCCGTATGAAGCGTCATTCATCAAATTATTTATTAAGCATTTAAAAATCACAAATAATAATCTTTGTTATAAAAATAATGAGTATATTATCACCCAATTCAACTAACAGAAGAATTTGAACAATCTGATTAAAACAGTGGAAAATGCAGTATATACCAAACTGTTTATATTTATAAAAAAGCTAAATTAAATTACATGTTTTGAGAGCCCTGCTGACTGTGACTCATATGAATCAGCTGATTGGCTCAAAATAATCAGACTTCCCCATTACAATCAAGTGGAGAGGCCATTCTTTCATAGTTTGTGTGGGTTTTGCCTCAGTTCAATTGGATGTAAGGCTGCACAATACGATATGTGACGTAAAAACCTTGGAAACCTTGCTTGTTACTAATCTTGAAAACATCTGATCTGCTGTAACTCTGTAAAATGCAGTTAAGTTCTCTTCACTGGTGCATAAAAAAAAAATCGAAGATATTTTGAAAATGTTGAGATCATACTGTACCTTCCACTATCAGCCAGGCATTACTGGACTTAATTCCAGCCATAGCCGCATAGATGCCTTTATCCACCTGCAAACAGTCCTTCACCACCAGCCTGTGGATCAGTTTGTCTTCGGATACAGTAATGTCATATTTGTCTCCTTGTTCCAATCGATTGTTCTTTCCGACCCACATGATTTTAGAAAAGGGTTTGGAGAGGACACATTCAAAAATGGCATCCTCCCTCTCCGTGGCTTTCACGTCCTTTAACTTGACCAGGAAGTCCACCATTGGAACTAGGAGAAAGTGCTCTTGGTTACTTACAGTGGTAATCTGTTAATTATGCTACGTCATAGGTAAGGCTGATTTAAACTTGCTTTTAAATTCAGTGGAGAACACATTGACGTCTTCTACGTCTAACTGGTAAAGGCCAGCATCATCTGGGATGAGGTCTCTAATTGTGAAGATGTATTTCTTGCCTACTTGATTCAGGTTGTGTTTCATTTCCATATAGAGATCTTCAGAATATGGAACCATCTCACCATCCTGAGGGAGAAACCAAAAGCTCACAGAACAGAAGTTCAGCATTGCTTGAAACCTGAGCTCAGATGTGTTATAATAACTAGTCATATTGCCTTGTAGATGAAAATTCTGCTGCTGGCGTCTAGAAGGTTAAGATCAAGTTCAAAAGAAGCAGATCCATCAGGATTCACATTAATGTGTTTGAGGTTGGAAACGCTCTTGACGAACTGTAAGTAAAAATGTGATTACAATATCATTTCATGTAGAAGAAAACAAGCAAAACAAAGCAGAAATAAATCAAAACCGTACCTCTGCTTGCTCTTCTTCTCTCTCTCTTTTCATCTCATTCAGTTTCTTCAACATCCAGCGGAAGTCAGTCACCCCAAATTCTGCACAGATGCGCTCATAATCTTTCTTATCGGCACTCAGCAAAATCTCCCAGAACTTTGGGTCAATTTCACCATCTTTCCTTGCTTCGGATTTTGGACAAACCTTACTGCAGGGTTGAGAGGTAATTCACAGTTGATTAAAGGAAAAGGTATGGCTATAGGATATGGAATATATTTTAGGAAAGGGTTGTGAAGGATATCAAACTTTTAAACCTAATTTCTAACAATATTTTTTTCTACCACTAAAGTTTATTAAAGCTTTGGGGGACCATGTGTCCTTATCTCTCCAAAACATTTCATATCTTAGAATAAAAACAAAGATGCAGTTAATGCATTAGTCACAGAGACTGCTTAAAATAACTTTGTCTATATTTACAGCATAAGATTTACAACACCTTTTTCTTTTCAGGACAGCCTTGAGCTCATTTGGATCAGTTGCAGCTGAAAAATGCATGAGCAAAAAAAAAAAAAAAAAATCAAACCACTGATTTATAAAGTTTCGTACAGTACATAAGGTACCACACATATTATTAATACTCACTGGACTGGCTTGCTTTGTTTTTCTTAAATCCCACTAAATGGAAAAAGACACCAGCATATTACAAATATTTGGGGTCTCAAATTGCTCTGTTAGTAATGGATAAAAAATCCAACTTTTCATACCTTCAATCACATTCAGCATAACAGTAACCATTGCCTTTCCAAATTCGTTAGTAGCAAAACATTTGTAGGTGTCCGCTTGGTCAGGAGAAACATTTGGCATCTAGAAAAAGAAGTCTAAGTAGGAAAGTACATTCAGAAATGTCTTTTGTGAGATGAAAGAGAAACTGAGCTTACCTCAACAGTGTGTTCGCCAGAATTTGGGTCAAACTTGGTTTGATATTTCTTTGAATCTGAAATATCACCGTTATTTCTTGCCCAAGTTACAGTAGGAGCAGGATCACCTACTACAATGGCTTTGAAAATAGCTAGTTTACCTGCAAGTTTGGAGAAAAAAAAATCTCAGTTTGTTTACTGAAAATGTGTATTGGCATATGCAATTAGTTGATATATCATGTCATTAATTAAAAAAAAATAAATAAAAAAAACACTAATTAGAAAGAACAAAAATATCATACCTTCTTGAATGGTGAGAGCTATAGGTTTGCGGGTGAAATCCGGATGGCTCTTTCCCTCAGGGATTTCTTCTATGAACTGTGTTATCATGACTCCCGGGACTTTGGATTTCTTTTTGATGCCCACTAATGACACAGAATGTGTAAATATTAATATAGTGCCTTTTATCAAAAAATGTTTTTGTCGCATTTCATTTTCACAGGTATAAAATGTATCTGTATCTGTACCTAATATCTGTATCTAATTTTTTATATATATATTTTAAAATAAATTAATGTAAACACTGAAGATTACCTTGCCCTGTTGCGGTCTGATCAGACAGTTTTGATTTCTTCCACATTTTGATTATGATTTTCTGGTTTTCTCTGGGTTCGGCTTAAATGCAGTTCTGTTTCCACACAGAAAAATGTTAAAGATAAAATGTTTATATACAGAAAAAATGACAAACTATTAGACAAATAAAAATTTGAGCTGTTTGATAATTTAAGTTAGTGGATGTTGGTGATTATGTAGGTGTTTTTAACGATAGTTCACCAAAAAATGGAACTTTGGTCACTAATTTAGAGGTCTTTATGGGTCCACTTGGATCTAAAAACCAGAGGTCCTATCCGAGCATGTTCAGGTCCAAAAATCCCTTGGAGTCCCTTGGACATTAGGCCTTGGGTCTTGGGTAATTAAAATTAATGTGCTTTTCTGAATGGACCCGATAAGACCCAAATTCTTGTAAACTATCCTGGATCTGTAGCCTCCCTTTGCATTGGTGTTAAGTTCGTTTGTGAGAAACTTCATCTCCAGAACACAAATTAAGATATTTTTTGATGAAATTGAACTACAATCCTAAAAATAAAGGTGCTTCACAAGCCATAGAGGAAACTTTTTGTCTAAATGGTTCCATAAAGAACCTTTAACATCTGAAGAATCTTTCTGTTTCACAAAAGTTTCTTTGTGGCAAATAAGGTTCTTCAGATTATAAAAAGGTAAGCAAGAAATGGTTCTTTAAAGAACCTTTGACTGAATGGTTCTTTGTGGAACCAAAAATGGTTCTTCTATGGCATTGCTTGAAGAACCGCTTGAAGCACCTTTATTTTTAAGAGTGTATGCGAATACTGTCATGCATCAAAGACTGACAGGGAAAAGAGGAAATTGTTGAGTAACCTAATAATTTAGGTTTTCTTTGCACACCAAAAAGTATTCTCACAGCTTCATAACATTAAGGATGAACCATTGATGTCACATGCACTATAACAATGTGGTTAGTACTTTTCTGGGCTCTGAATGTGGTAGTTGCGTTGCTGTTATGCAAGGTCAGAAAGCTCTCAGATTTCATAAAAAATATCTTAATTTGTATTACGAAGATGAACGAAGGTCTTACAGGTTTGAAGCGCCATGAGGGTAAGTAATTAATGACAGAATTTTCATTTTTAAGTAAACTATGCCTTTAAGTCAAATCTGGTGTTATAGCTTTGTTTATTTCCTTCATAAATATTGCCCTTTAATAACCTGTAGGGGTAATAACCAGGGCTGGTAGTGCAAAATTTAGAGTCATTTATCAAACTCAAGCAGTGAAAGATTTGTACCTTTGTTTATTTACCGAGCAAGTAAACCATTTCTGATGACAGTTGATAAATTGTTTATAAATTTGCATTTCTGAATAACCGCCACGCTCATACTGACCACTGATAGATAGGGATCTGCCTGGTGACAAGAAATAAAAATGGGTCTCAACACTGAAAATATGACCTGTAATTTTTGAAACAGTGCCACTGTCATACCAGAAATTGCTTTGCGGGATAATAGCAAGGCTTCGTCGAAGAAATTGTTGAGGCGGAGTCAACGTAATAGTTGATAGAAGGTTTTTTTTTTTTTTTGGAAACCATCAGTCCAGAGAATAGAACAAGAAATATTTTTCTACAACTTGCCATGTTGCACTCATGCTACAAAAAAAGCTTGCTTTTTTCTGCTTTTTTGAGTAAATGATTAACTAAAAAACACATTTTTATTGCATGCTTAATAATTTTTCACACAAATTTCGAGACTTTGCAGGCCTTGATGCCTCACACCACAAGTGCTGGTGAAATCTATTTAAATCTATGCAAAGTGCTCTCTTTAAGTGATTGTATGCCTTTCAAACTTGTCCACGTTCATCCAGCAGGTAAACAATGTGCTAATCTTAATATCATAACCTCAGAACATGCCCACTGCCCTGCGTGACTCCACTAATCAAATGTTCTCAGTCTGTAAATCATTCACCTTGCATTTCTAGAGTCTCTAAGATCACTTGATCACTAGGTCCCAGCATCACTTAGAAGAATTACAGCTGATGACAATGTTTTCCTGGCACCTTCAATGTGGTTAAAACCCCTGCTGTGCAAATGATTCATTGAAATATCATCCACCTCTTGAACAGATTCCAAATGCTGTCCGATGAGGCCGATTTCAGCGAGACTCGAGCGCGGTCACGGGTTTGGTCAGACAGTGTATGGTATGTTCTTTTAACAGTCTTCTCAAAGGGAATGCAAACTATCCCTGTTGGTGTCAGACTGTTTTTTAACAAGGATTTGAGCCAGGTGACAGAAAGTGACATTGAGTTAAAGAGGGGCCCCGTCTGTCTCCGATCATTTGCCTTGTCGCGTATGATGGGAGAAGTCAGCAGGTGTCACTTATATTTTGGCCTCAAGCATTAAAAGGAGATCAACACATATCACTGCGGCATGCAATGCTGACATGTTTTGAGTGATCTCCGGACTCGCTGAGTTCTTCCTTTTGAAACATAGGTCAGGAAATAAATGAGACGTTTCCTTTGGAACACTTTAACCAAGGTGGAAATATCATTTCAGTCCTGAGAACTATCATTATTTAAAGATTTTCTCTTATATGCAATATACACTGTGAAAGGTGATTTTTCAAGGTTGTAAATTAAGATAAGAGAACGTTTTACATGAAAATACTATTTCTACTTAAAAATGTACTAATCGCTCAAATTTCTATGTAAGATGTCCGTTGCCTTAAAAGTGTTATGTAAAACATTGATCTACTGCTATAGTTAAATTTCGGGAATCTTATATGTTGCACTCTAAGCGGCCTTTGACCTATAAGGAATATCTAATAAAGATATATTGGGATTTTGATTTATGCATCCCAAGTCATCTGAAATGGCTTGGTGTACATGTGTGACATTATAGGGTTCCCCAGACTGGCCTTTTTAGGCTTGTAGCCGGTTACACAGTCACTTGATAGGTCACATGTCACATATAAACAAGATCATCTCATCGTAAATGTCACAATGTTCTGATGAATCACTAAGCACCTTGTACATTTCCTCGACTCTGAAAAACATAATTTAAAGGTGCCCTTTCTAAAGAAAACAAACATTGAAAGACACATGGAAAAAATCTTTCCCGTAGCAAAAAACTCGCTATGAATTGAATATTGTGTATTTGTTTTACCGCAACTGAATAATGTTTATCTTATTAATAAAGTGTTAATCTTTAGTTTGTCAGATATACATGTGCAAACATTTAGCCCCTGAATCCACAGGGACGCAGTCGCTGCTCTTTTCTTGGCTTGGGAAGTGTGGCTGAAAGCGAGCCTGTGGTAAACTGACTGAGATCAGATGCCTGATGCAAAGTAGGGTTAGTTTTTATGGGCCACGTGGACCTCCAAGCATGCTAATGTTAAACCCGGACACCTGCCACACATGTTCTTGGCTTTGGCAGGAACATTAAAGCTTTTAAAGCAAAGCTCACTGTATAGAGATCAAGCACCAAAGGTACTGTACTAGAACACTTGACACTGGCTCGGTTCCAAAACGTGCACTCACTGCCTACGTAGGCTGTTTTGAAAGCATCATTATGGCGCCTAAGATATCTTTTGTTGGGCTAATTTCTAAAACAGCATCACATGGTCCATCGCAGTGAACAAAATCCATTGAAGATAATGGACAAAGCAAGAGTTCCTTAAATAAGAGCATCAAAAGAAATCAACTGTAAGACGATGCATGTTGTGGGAAGTGCTATTTGTAAGATGCTGCCAATGTAGTTTTGTGTTCCAAGATGGTGACTTTTGAGGTTCCATTTCAGTTAGGATGCTGCCTTAAGAGACAGCAAGCCAGCTCACTGGGTTTGGGAACAGAGCCAAAATGTCTCAGCTAATTGTGTGTGGATCAAATAGGACTAAAACGTTAAAATGCTTTGAAGGAGGGGAACATATCTAACGACTTTGAACTCCAAAATGAGCCAGTTTGGATCCTCTTAGCAACTGAATCCCCTGTCCTTTTTCTGGATTATATAGAAAGACTTTTATTTTTATTTTTTTATTACACCAAAGTCATTTAGCAAGGACACCAAACAATCAGTGTACAAACTGTCGCAATTCTCATTTCTCAATTCTCATCGATTCAATCGAAAGCTCTACTGGTATTTATTTAGTTGTTTAATGCATTAATTATTATTTAAATGTATTGACCTTTGTGTTCCACATAAACTTATGTCATTAAACAAAGATCATTTGAGGAGATTGAAGGATACAACTATCCTGACAATCCAAAATCGATGAGAATGTACCAGAGCATGTGGAGGTAAATGTTTTAGAGCTTAGTAAAAGGTTAAATACACATCCAGGTGTCTCCTGAGGATGAAATATGTCTGTATTTTGTCTGAACAGTACAGTGTGAGTCATCTCGGAGCTAGCAAATCAAAGATTAGTACCAAGCAAATCTTAACACATAAACGGTTGATTAAAATAAACAAACCCAGCATCAGCAAAATAAAATTAATATACTGCTGTGCAAATCCACTTCATTCACAAAGTAATACATTTTACTTCCCCATGTTTAGATTTAAAGCTTCTTTGTTTACTTTGTGGTGAAATTAAATACTTTAATGCTTATGATTAAGAATGCAAAAGGTAAAACCTAAACAGAATTTTTTTGACAGTAAAAGCACAGTAGTTCATGGAGTTTACAAACCAACGCAGATTAAGATATTGACCAGAATTCTAAAGCATAATTATTTTCCACAATGTCCAGGGTAACAGTAGATTGGTAATTAACTTACCAACAGCCAAGTGAACTCCTCTCTCTAAGCTCTGCTTAACAGTGTGATAGTCCGGTACGGTGTCTCATAAAGCTAATAAAATCCTTCAAGGAATTTAATAGCAATGTCCCTCTATCACAATCTTAACTACCCAGTAGCTGCCTGGGAGTCATCAGGCTTGGTGACATGGTTCCCTCTACAGGGAGGGGAGGAAATAAAGATTGGCAGCAATTAAACATTAATATTATTAATAGTAGTTAAAGACATATTTATGTTTAACTGAGTGACAGCAAAATTAAATATTTCACCTCTAGATTGCTAAAAGGGTGATGGCAAATGACCTTGAACTGTAAGTAACCCTTTTAAACGAAAAGCAAAGGCTAAAAAGATACCAATTTAATGTTTTAACACCTCTTCATATCTTTCTATTAATCTTTTAATGTTTTGAGTGAATGAAGTTTGACGTTTATTTACTTCTCTGATTAGCAAGATCAAGTAAATGCAGAAAGTAAATCATCGTACAAATATAAAAACATAAAAAACTGTCAGCTGTGGTTGCCAGAATTTTACCGTAAAAAAATGTATCAACATTTTAGTTTTTACAGATTTAACCTAAATTTACATTTAAATACCGTAATTTCATTAACTGATGTAGTGTTAATATACCAACCTATGGAAGTACTGAAATCTGTTTTGTACCTTAATACACTGACAACCACCAAAAGCAGATGATGATGAGAAAGTCACATGAAACTGAAATAATGTAATAAACATGTGCACAACTAATAAGCAAAAAACTAAGAAGAAACAATTATTTCAACAAAAAAACATTAAATGTGAAATGTAACGCAGGGAATTCTGGGAATGTCAATTTCGGTTATTCGCTAATTTATACATTCTTGTTCTATTCCAAAAATGGCATACTATTGTAAAATTAAATGTAATGTCCAATACAGTTTTTTTTACTGTATTTAGTAGAGGAACGTTAACCAATATGTTTTTACTGTAGCATTTTTACAGTCTTTTACCGTTAAAATCACTTTTATTCATTTTTTATAGTGTATACATATAAATACGCATTCAAATAGATGTAAATACACTTGCATCCATTAAAATGGAAATTTATGAGACATATGCAGAAGTGCAATAAAAAAAAGACCATGTAAAACAGGGAAAAAATTACTTTGGACTTAAGTAATTGGGCAATAGGGTTTGTTGTTGAAATTTTATCTAGTAAATATAGTTTCACTTTCATATATACACTGTTGGGTGTAATGCAGTAGTAATTCATTACTGTAATTTAATTACATTTGTCTTTTATTCTGTAATTTAATTATAGTTACTATAGAACAATTCTATAAAAAACCTTAATTGACTTAACATCAGAATTTAACATCTGATAAAACAGCAGTTCCATATCTATTCTTGTATGGTTCACCTGGTCAAGGTTGATGTGGATTTTAGACAGTAATAAGTAATGGTATACTTTTTAGAGAGTAATTAGTATAGTAATCTGAGTACACTGCTTTTTTATAGTAATAGATAGAAATAGCTAAAATACTTCATATTAGTACAATGCACCCTTTTTATGAACTTTTTGTTATCAATTTTGCCACAGTACATAATTATGTAAGTTATAACAGGTGTTTGAATAAAGCACTTCTCTGCTATAACATGGAATATGTATCCACTAAATTAAACCTTTTTGCTCATTTGCTACTTCAAACAGTGACTCACCAATGAGTCAGCCACGATTAAAATAAAGCAAACTGTTTCCAGACATGGCAGGGTGGCATAGATGTTTTTCTTCAAACCAGCAATCTTCAATCACTCGCTTTAACCAGTTGGTGGTTTCACAACAGCAGGTAGCCAATGTTTGGTGGCCTTCAAGGTCATTGCCGACAGACTCTTGCATTAAGTTTGTTTTTAACTGCCACTTTGGAGTCTCTCAGCGCCGGCAATTATAATGGCTGACATCCAAAAGGTTCATTTTATAATTTCATGGGAAGGAAGAGGTGCAATAAGTTCTTCTATAAGTACCTGCAATAAATCAGATTTGCTGATGTCCAAGTTTCAGCAGAGTAGATTATGGTTTACATTTGGATGTAGCATATCAATCACCGCAGAAAATCCGATATATTAATTTCATTAAGCTGCCCGTAAGATGCCAAGCGCCGGGTTCACTAGAGGACATGTGGGATTGGCTGGAAACTCCTCCTCTAAGTGAAACTGAATTTATTTGATTCTTACCACAAGCTAGAGGCAATGAGAAGTAATGACAAGTGTTTTTAAGGGTCCCTGGCAAGAACACCAATACATTCTGACCGCTGTCAGGCGGGGATGAACATCGCTTTTGATAAAGGACACCTTGGGGGCCAAAACTGAGTCCTCAGTAGGATGATAAGAGATTTTTGCACATCTATATGTGCGGTGACAAACAGCACAAGGAATGAGAATACAGAAATGACCTGGGAAATGGAAATGTTACATATAAAGAATATACAAGGGATGCCTTTTTGAAATCTCTCGTGACTTTTTCTTGCTCTGTCGTTAAAACAGTAGAGCTGCAAACTGAATAAACACAGAAATACATGGACAGGATAAGGTGATTAGAAAGTCTTCTGCCATTATGTGCTGATTAAAATGTCAAACCTGTTTGCATAATCTAAAATTACCTAAATCCTCATGGAGAAGTAATAGATTTCTGTGAAATGGTGTATTAAGCTGGTGAGATGTGCATATATTCATTGAGGATATAAGGATAAATGATGTTACTCTAAATATTAATATGATCATACATTTAATATGACTTATCTGGAGCTTAAAAAAATGGAACTCTCTCTTGAAACCATTTCATAAACACAAGCTGAGAACTCCGACTGGTTTATTAATAAATTACATTATGGCAGCCGTGAACACTGCTGAGGACAGTGTGACACCTATTATGTAAATTACAGCTGACCTCTCTGTGATGAGTGGTCTAAATTAGTAATTTCCAAAATAAAGAGACAAGCAGTCTGAGGCTCTGATGTTGTGTATTATTCAGTACTATGTTTTGGGAAATTATTAATGTGTGCATGGCGTTCTGGAAATAGAAGTCAATTAATAAAGGCAACTACAAACCAACAAACTGCAACCGCAGTTAAACAGTATTATAACGCCTTCAAATCAGGTCATTTGTGCTAAATTAGGAACAGGCTGAGATCCATTCTGAAGTTCAAATTGAGGTTCCTATTATATCTGAATCCTTGACCATGGCAGTTAACCCTATAGGGTGCCTCAAGATGTGTCTGTTTGATATCAAATTACCTCATCACAGCAAAGCTCAGAATCTATGGCATTGCTAAAAATTGTCCAGCATATATCATTTTTGTGCCATTACCTGTCATTTTAGTGGCTGTTTGCGGTTTTGCTTTGGTAATAATTCTAGGTTTTTATTACACCGCTCTCTGAAATTATTAACTTTGATTATTCAGTTATATTTTTGTATCCACGCTGAATAAAAGTAATCATTTCTTTCCAATAAATAAACAAATAAGTATTGACCCAAAACTGTTGAACGGTAGTGTGCATTGTGACAAAAGAGTAATATTTTGAATAAATTCTGTTCTTTTTAGAATTCTAAAAAAGTATTAAACAGCACAACTGTTTCCAACATTCATAATAAATCAGCATGAATGATTTCAGGTTTTCCCACACAAGCCACAAACAAGTTGTTTTAAAGTTTATTAAAATAGAAAACTATACTTATAAATTGTAATAATAGTTCACAAAATTACTGTTTTTACCGTTTTTATTCAGACAATGCATCCTTAATGAGCGTAAGATAATTATTTAAAAAATATTAATACAATTTTTTTACACTAAACTATATTGTCCCTTCATGACTTGACATGACATGTCTTTCATATCACTGTGCAGTCTCTTCCTTCTTACATGAATAATTTCCTTCTCACATTAATAATTTAAACTCAATTCAATATTTAATGTCCATTTATTTATATATTTGGTAAGCAGCCATGTAATAGATAATTGAGATAATGTACAGATAGCCAATCATTATCATTCAACCAACCCCACAGGTGACAGTGAAAACTGACTGCACATTTTCACTTGCATGTTTTATAATTTATTTTTATTTATTTTTTTAAATAATAACAACAACTACTATAATAATAATAATAACAGCTACCCTTTAAATCTTCAATATGATAGGCTATAAAACAGGACATTTTAAACAAGGTTGTTTTTGCCAAAACATTTTACTTGACACTTTTAAGTTAGAATTATTCACTTGTAAAATGTTTTTAATGTTTTATTTTGTAAATAAAGCACATTTTAAGTTTCACAGACAGTTCAGCGTTAAAAAGGAAATGATGTGTAACATTACTTTGGAAGCACTAAGGGGAATAAATATGAGATAGGAGAAAATATATTTCAGTGCTTTCTCTCGCAGTTATATGGTTGTGTAACTTAATTATACTGTATATAAATTGCGGGCATGATGGAGCCGCTATTATTATGCGAGGCATTCAAATCGCTTTTGAATGCACGTTCGGACCTCGGTTTTCACTTTACCTTTCGAGATTCGCGATCAGATCTACTCTGTTTATACTATGGAGCGGCAGTATTTACCACACATTTTTACAAGATGTTTGTCAGCGGTGCTCAGGTTCTGCAAATCATTCGCTATCATCCTATCTATCATCTCTCCGTACTATGCTGTTTAGTGTTTATGTGGTAAGTGACACATTTTATGCACTGTATGTTACAGGCTAGCAAGCAGCTAACCATGTTCTCAATGGCTCCATAGAACGCCTTATTAGTTTTCTGGGCCTTTCCGAATATGGATTCACAATTCGGACACATCCCTAGTGTTTAACAAGGCAAACAACTTGTCAATAAAGCACACTTGAGTTAATCTTTAATAATGTGCATACTAGTCACCTGTCTAGTTGTGCTTTGGTCAGTATTATGGCCCATAGGCTACAGAAGGCTACTCTGTGTTGTGTTGTTTGTCCTCCATTTACCAATTATAGCTAAAACTCAGATGACAAAGTTAATTCATTCTGGAATTAGTTTGAAGATTTACTTCCATTTGTTTTCAATAAACCTTTTAATATGTACATATTGTTCATATGCAGTTGGAAGGACAGATATTTTAGGAAGGGCAGGATAAGTTTGAGTGCTTGGTCAAGCCTAGTATGTCAAAAGCATTTATTGTCATGTTGAACTCTAAATTCAGCAGCAAATAATGTTAGGGACAGGCAAATCTTTAATTTGACATAAGAGCACTAGATTGCATCTACTTTCTACTTGTTGTGTGCTAATAAATTTTCACATATATGTTCACTTACAGTTCTTCGAACTACTAGCGGCCACTCCCTGTCTGCAGAGGCGCTGCCATCTGTCCACTTGACTTCGTCCCTCTCTGACCCCAGTACACGCTAACCCAGACATCTGCCACCAGGTTTATATGCATTTCCCATTTACTACCAGCACGCACTTTCGTCCCTGTAGGGGAAAGTTAATAATGGAAAGCTATAAAGCAAGAGCCAAGGCCAGGTCTATGAAAAATAAAACACTTTTATGCCTTTTTTTTTATTTATTTCTTGCATTTGGTGACATTTATTTGAAAATGCCTCAGAGTAACATATTTTGTACTGATTTTGGAAATGCTTTTACCGTTGGGGAGATTTCAACAATCCTTACTTGTTCGAGGTTGGAGGGATTTTTTATGATCATGGTCTATGGCCAACTTCAAATATTTACAGGGAAATTTATTGCTCAGCACTGACATTTGCAAGCAGGTTTACTAGCTATTAAGAGCAAATGTTACTTGTTTTCACTTTTAAGTGTTTTTAACCTTTGCCCTAGTACAACATAATAGTATAAGGTAAATTTGGAGACCAATATTTGTCACAAATATGGCTTTATACAGTTTTATCAACAGCAAATGTGTTGCACTATATGTTTAAATCGCTCCTTTTTATTTGTGATGACAAATTACAGACAAGGAAATACAGGAAAATTTGAAATGAACAAAATATTGTACTTGATATCACAGTGAAATCAAACATGCTGTTGACATTAATACATTTAAAATGCCTAGCTGAGGTTTTAAATTATGTTTACATTTTTAAATTGAAGATGAGTCAGAGGTGTCTTCCAGATGGCACACAGATATCTCACTCTGAAAAATGAAAAAGCAGAAATTAAATTACTAGATACAATACATATAATACTTTCCCCATGCAGCATATATATTAAATTGATCAAAAGAACCATTTCTGTAAAGACATTTTTCTGTTTTTCTATATTCTATATTTTACATTCTTTGTGGTTTCTGTAAATATTAAGCAGCATTGTTTTCAGCATTGATAATAATAAGAAAAGTTACTTGAGCAGCAAAATTCAGCTTTGCATCACAGAAGTAAATAACATTTTAAAATATATTAAAATATAAAATAGTGACAGTAAATCTTAGTAATATTTCAAAATGTTACTGTTATATTTTTGAGCAAATAAATGCAGGTTAGCATAAGAGACTACTATCAAAAACATTGTTTTACCGGCCAAACTTTTTGTGTATATATAGTATATTCAGTTGAAGTCAAAAGTTTACATACACCTTGCAGAATCTACAAAATGTTATTTTTTATTTAGTACTGACCTGAATAAGATATTTCACATAAAAGACGTTTACATATAGTCCATGAGAGAAAATAATAGCTGAATTTATAAAAATGACCCAGTTCAACAGTTAACATACACTTGATTCTTAATACTATGTTGTTACTGGAATGATTTATTTGTTTTGTTTAGTGATAGTTGTTCATGAGTTCCTTGTTTGTCCTTAACAAACTGCCTGCTGTTCTTCAGAAAAGTCCTTCAGGTCCCACAGATTCTTTGGTTTTTCAGAATTTTTGTGTATTTAAATGATTTTGTGATCCATTTTTACACACGGAGGACAACTGAGGGACTCATATACAACTATTACAGAAGGTTCAAATGCTCACTGATGCTCCAAAAACAATGCATTAAGAGCTGGGGGAGAAAACTTTTAACAGAATGAAGATGTGTAATTTTTTCTTATTTTGCCTAAATGACTTTTTTTTTTCTATTTAGCATTGCCTTTTAGAAGCTACAGAAGATACATGTTCCCCAGAAGACAAAATTAGTTAAATTTACCCTGATCTTCAAATTCAAAAACCCCTGGCTCTTAATGCATTTTTTTTTCTTCTGAAACATCAGTGAGCATTTATGCAGAAACTTACTTATAGATATTCGGTATGTAGTAGCTCAACTTATATGTTCACTTACATGTACACAAAGTCAAACCACAGCTGCTGTTTTCACACATATTCTGACAACATACCTAAGATTGTCAGCTGTGTGCTGCATTCGGCACGGCCTAAAGAGTTTTCCGCCACTACTTTGTATTCTCCGTTGTCTTTAGCGCCAACTCTCAGGATAAGCATGGAACAGACGCCACAAGTATTAGTGATGTAGTAGTTGGTGTCAGTGTTGAGGCTGATGTTGTTGCGGTACCAGGTGACGTGAGGTGTGGGGTCGCCTCTGACCGCACAGCTCATGTAGCACTCATATTTCTCCGGGGTAGTGTGCGTCTTCAGGGGAACCGTGAAAATGGGAGCAGAGTCAAAGTTGCAAGTTTTGAATGGGGCTAGGTTGAGGGTGAACTTTTCTGCAGGAGATAAGAAAACAAGGAGCAGATTTAATATTGTTTATCAAGAGTGGACCAGAAAAGGTAGAAGTACCAGCCAGCTCACCTTTCTTCCTTACAACTCCCCATGTCAGGGACTCAGATGGTTCTGAGAGGCCTATGTCATTTTTGGCATACACACGGAAGTTATATTCCCTTCCTGGCATGATGTTGACTGCTGTGAAGTTGTTGTTGAATAAGCGGTCTGCAACTGTATGCCAGGTTCGTTTGATGGAGTCACGTTTCATCACCATATAGTGCAAGTGATTATCTCGTTTCTCATCAGGAGATGGTTCCCAAGAAACTGTCAGTGTGCCAGGGACATTTTCTTCCAGCTCCACTGGGCCAGGTGGCTTTGGATCATCTGCAAACATGCCAGGTATCCACACAATCCATAATATTCCTCAATATTATCTTAGAGATTTTGCCAAGTAGGATGTGTTCCTTGATAAACATGTTTTCCTGGAACGGGTAATAACAACCACTGAAATCAGAGTGAAATTGCTGAAGACTGCAGTAAATCTAACCCTAAAATCTGATTGGATGATTTTGTTCCAGGACGTACAAGTATGTTTATCCGGAGACACATTCTGCGTGCAAAATCGCAGTAAGAAAATTAGATTTCAGGCTTGATGTGCTTGTCTCTCTCACCAGTCACTCTGATCTCAACACTGAATGTCTCCTGACCGACTATGTTCTTGACTATGATGCTGTAGATCCCACTGTCAGAACGCTCAGCGCTGGGAATCAGGAGCTGGGACATCCCATCTGTATTGCTTACTGTCACACGTTTAGACACAGGCATTCCATCTTTCAGCCAAATTATAGTTGGCATTGGGGATGCCTGCATATGAGAGTTAATATTTTATTAAAATCAGTAGGTAAGACATCTGAGATAGGAAAATGTCTGTTTAGTAAATGCCACCATTTTGGTAAATAGCATTGGAATACCTCAAAGTTTATGTTGACCCGAGCAGAATTTTCAGCTCTCACAACCATAAAGCTCTTCATTTTGCGATTGGTGAAATTTGGCCTTACTGAAAAGAAGATTTGAGGAGTAGCGAATTGATGTAACAATATTTAACGTAATTAAAAATGATTATTAAATACTTGAAACACAGCAACAAGTCAAAAGTCTGGACACATGCATATTTTCAAAATTTTAGATTAATAGTAATATCTTATGACTTCTCTCAATCAATTTTTTTTAAACATAATTGAAAAAGTTCACATGTATGATAAGCACGCATTTGTTGATTTTTTTTAAAATAAAATTTTAGGTTTATAAAGAAAATACAGGTACAATCTATACTTATTTACAAAAATAAACAAGTATAAAAATTGGTCTTCAAATCGCTTTGGATAAATGCCTTAGCAAAATGCATTAATAATTTAAATGTTAAACTCACAAAAAAAAAAAAAAAAAAAAAATTGGTGATGTGTGTCCAAACTTTTGACTGGTAGTGTACACATTATATATTTATATTATACCAGGTGGAGGCATTGCAATGATGTAGTTGTCCAGATCTCGGGGTTCCCCATCACCTCCTTCATTGGTTGCAACCACTCGAACCCAGTACATAGCCATAGACTTGAGGCCAAGAATTGTATAGGAAGTTGAAATGAGTGGGTTGGAGTTGCAGCGACCCCATTCTGTGTTCTCAGCTGGCCTTAATTCCACAAAATAACCTTTAGCTTCATCCTGGACACCTTCCTCTTCCTTTGGTTTAGTCCAACTCAAAGACAAAGAGGTATAGGTGGAATCTGTGATTTTCAGGTCAATGACTTTACCAGGGGGTTCTGAAATCCCAAATTGAAGTACAGAAAGGTCAGGGTAGTTCAGTTGTAAAATTATTATTATTTTTTTTTGTCTTGTTTCTTCGTGCCTTCTTCCAGTAGATTTTGAACATCTTGTATCATAAAAATGCTTATAAAATGTGTTCATGTGATTATTATTTGAATGTTGTTGACTTACTTTTTGGATCTCTGGCTATCACAAATTCAGAAGGTGTGCTTGGTTCTCCAGCTCCCGAGAAGTTGATGGCTGACACACGGAATTCATATTCCATTCCTTCAACAACATCTTTCACATCATACTGTTTGCCTTGAGGAGGACAGTTAGTGAAATTAGTGTAAACCTAGCGTGTTTTGTAGAAATCACAAAATGACAGATTGAGATCTGCAAAATATAAAGAAAACCTTTGATTGGCTCATCAGCGGGGTTCACTTGACCCCATAAGTTGCTGCCTCGTTTTCGTTTCTCCATATTGTAGCCAACAATGTTGGTTCCACCAGTGTTAGTTGGAGGTGACCATGCCAGAGTGATGCAATTCTTGAAGGCACTGACCACTTTGGGTGTAGATGGTGGTCCAGGGTATGCTGTAACAAATATATAACAGTTTCTTTAATAATTAGTGATTACTTACATTGCAGTGACACCTTAATGCTCTGCATGAGAGATCTAAGCACATGTAGCCTCACCTTTAGTGCCAGCCTGGATGTCATTAGTCTCAAAAACATCACTGGTGCCCTCTGCAGTCATGGCCCTGATGCGATAGCAGTACTTCCTTCCATGGTCCACGTCATTGTCCTTGTAATGGGGCTCTCCAGGGATATTTCCAATCTTTGTCCAGGTGTTGCGTCCAATTTGGTTACGCTCAATGTAGTAGTTTGTTATAGGAGAACCGCCATCATCCTTTGGGGACCTCCACTTGAACTCCACACAAGATGCTGAAGCTTCTAATACTTCAACAGGTCCCATTGGGTTGGTGGGTTTATCTGAAATACATGAAAGAAATATTGGCTTCTTGATGGTCTTTGTAGAACGTGATGTATACTAATGTCTTGTGGATTATGAATTGGATTATGTTTGTAAATTCCATTGGGGACAGGCTATTTTACATTTTTCCTTACTATATGAAAAGCACATTTTTCTTAATTACAAGTGGCTCTTACATAGCTTTTATTGTACCAACCTAGAACGATGAGTCTCGAAAGGGCCTCAATGGTTCCAAACTCATTTTTGAGCTTCAGCTTTATTTCTCCACTGTCTTTGCGTTGACATTTCACAAGTAGAAGGCGACTGTGACTATCTGACTTCTCAATCTTGATATGATTATCCTCAAGCATCTCCTCGCCCTCATTGTACCATTGCACTTTCATTGGCTCACGACCTACAAAGTCCATTTTGAATGTTGCATTTTGGCCAACCTTGATTATCACAGGCTCTGAGAATTTAGCCAAGTCATCTTGATTCATTCTTGGTGGGTCTAAAAACACAATATACAATAGAGTTTATTTTTAAAGTTTCTAACTTAACAGAAAATGTAACTCTGTATTTTGTACATACTGTATAATGTTAATTACCTTCCACAACCAGCATCGCCTCAGTTTTACGTCCATCTGCCTCAAAGCGGTACTTTCCATTGTCGTCCTCTGTGCAGTTTGATATGATTAGTCTATGGACAGCTCCATCTTTGACGATTTTTAGATCATCTGTGGCTGTTATCTATGCAGATATTTCAACAGAATTATTACTGTGACCTGGACCGCAAAACCAGTTGTAAGTAGCCTGCTGTATTTGTAGCAATAGCCAAAAATACATTGTATGGGTCAAAATTTTTGATTTTTCTTTTATTCCAAAAATCAATAGGATTTTTTTAATACATTTCCTACCGTGATATATATAAACTTAATTTTTGATTAGCAATACGCATTGCTAAGAACTTTATTTGGACAACTTTAGGTGATTTTCTCGATATTTTGATTTTTTTTGCACCCTCGGATTCCAGATTTTTCAATAATTGTATCTCGGCCAAATATTGTCCTATCCTAACAAACGTTACATCAATGAAAAGGTTATTTATTCAGATTTCAAAATTGATGGTTTTGTGGTCCAGGGTCACAAATACAGTCACTGTGTATTATTAATTATTACACTGAGACTTTGAGCATCAAGAACCTGTGCTTACCTCTTTCCCATCCTTATACCAAATGCCATCACACTTTTCACTGCTGAGTTTGCACATCATTTCAGCTGACTGACCAATGATGGCATGAACATCTGACAGTCCACTAGTGAAGTGAACTCCTGGATCTGAACAACATACTGTAGGATATATTAAACTTAAACGTATATCTTCAGTAAAATTATGCATTGACAAGATCTACAGAAAATAGGCCTGGTTGTCGCATATGCATTTTTCCGCTGATGTAAATGGAACACTGTCCTAAAATACTCTTTTCTATGTAGTGAATTTAAAAAACGTACAGCATGACTATTAAAGCCAAAACCCCATTCTTTTTAGTGAAGCATAAATATACAGCATTGCCACTTAAGTCAGGTTCTCGAGTAAATGACTCTTTTGAATCCTTTTTGTTTAGTAAATTAAAACCATATAGCATGACTAACATCCAATTCCCTAGGTAATGATTCATTTGAGCCATTTCTATTTAGTGAATCAATAGCATATAACTCGACAGGTCAAGTCTGATTGTCGAGCAAATGACTTTTATTTCCTGAGCTAGTGAGAAAAATGGAAATGAAAGTGCTAAATCAGTACAGTAATCTTACCGATAATGGTGTCTGGGACTAAGGGCCCAGTTCTCACTCTCTTCCTTGGCTCCTCACTGGGTGCCTCTTCCTCTGGTGGTGGTAAAGAAGCTTCCTGTGATTCTGGTTGTTCCTCCTCCACCTCTGGCTCAGGTTCTAGCTCTTGTGCTACACCTTCAGAGTCTGTCTTAGGTTCTTGTTTAGGCTTGGGTTTGGGTTTAGGTTTAGCCTTTGGTTTTGGCGGTTCTGGTGCAGCAGCTCCTTCCTCTTCTAGTTTCTCTACTTTTGCTGGTTTCTCTACTTCTGCTGGTTTCTCTACTTCTGCTGGTTTCTCTTCCTCATTGGCAGCAGCCTCTTCAGCCTGAATCTGTTTCAGCTGCTCCATCCTCTCCTCACGCTGCTTCTGCTGCTCCTTCAGCTGCTCTTTCAGCTTCTCCTGCTGTTCTGCCGCGATCTTAAGCAGGTCGGCGCCTCCACCTCCTGCTTGAGTGGTTTTGCGTGCCGCCTTCTTGCCCCTCTGGTTCGGATCTGGGTCAGCTGTTCCAGGGGCAGACCAACATAGGAATGAGGTGTTAATATTCTGGTCATTGAGTGGAAAACTTGCTGAATGTCTGCATGACGCTGCACACGTACGTCCTTCTCTCAATGATATAATGGCCATAAATGGCCATTTGAACAATACAAGCAATCAGTTTTCTTTTGTGCTCTGTATTCATTTACAAATAAAGCATTTCATATGAAAATGAAATTGTCAACTTTGCAGATTCAAAATGAATGATTTATTAGTGCTTGTCAAGTTGGTCCATACTGAAACTTTAATTGCAGCAATCAGTCTTCATTAAATTAGAATAATTTGAACTTCTGGCTGTGAACAAAAGATTCAAATTTTGAATTTATGAATCAAACCTACTCTTAATCAATAAAGTGATCATTCAACTGGAAGTTAAATGTCTTGACTACATTGATATAAGTTTATGAATATTTATCACATGGCTGATATGTGAGGATCAGCACAATTTAACATGTTTATCAATTAATCTGTTAAATGTGGGTGATGTCTTAATTTGACCTTACCCTCCACTATCAGCCAGGCGTTACAAGACTTCATTCCAGCCACAGCTGCATAGATGCCTTTGTCTACTTGCACACAGTCCTTCACCACCAGCCTATGAATTAGCATGTCCTCAGAGACAGAGATGTCATACTTTTCACCCTGTTCCAGAGAGACATTCTTGCCTTGCCAAGAGATCTTAGGGAGCGGAGCAGATAAGACACACTCAAACACGGCATCCTCTCTTTCCACAGCCTTCACTTCCTGAATTTTTACCAAGAAGTCTACCGCTGGAACTGTAAAGGTAGAGACAAAAACAAAAGCATGCTTTAACCTAAAACTGTGCTTGATTTGATAACATATAAATTATTTATTTTTATTAAAGTCAAAGAAATGTTTTAATAGTACTAAATTAAAGGATTAGTTTACTGAAGTTCCTGAAGTTCACTCCTTACTTCAGTCAGTTTTTGAGGAAAACATTCCAGTATTTTTCTCCATATAGTGGGCTTTAAAGGGGATCAGCAGGTTGAATGTGCAGCCTTAAAGGGCTCTACATGATCCCAGCCAGGGAATAAGGGTCTTATCTAGTGAAATGATCAGTCATTTTCTACAAAAAACTGGAAAAGTTGGAAAGGTCACACATGATGTTGGCACAAGTACTGACCCAGTGTTCACAAAGCGAACATGCAAAGAAAGTCTACATTTTTCACTTTTATTATTTACAGTACAAAAATGATCAATCGTTTCGCTAGATAAGACCCTTATTCCGTGGCTGGGATCATGTAAAGCCCTTTAAAGCTGCACTGAAACTGCAATTTGCAACTTTCTACCCTGCTGGCTCCCATTGAAGTCCATATGGAGAAAAAATCCTGGAAAGTTTTCCTCAAAAACCTTAATTTCTTTTTGACTGAAGAAAGAAAGGCATTAACATCTTGGATGACATTAGGGTGAGTAAATTATGAAGAAATTTTTATTCAGGAGTGAATTAATCCTTGTAGCAACTTTTAAATAGTAGTCAGCACTCAGAATAGCTTTCCTACATGTAAAGGCATAATTCAGAAATAAATAAAAAATCTTATGTTCACACTCATGTTGTTCTAGCTTTTTGCATTTTCTCTCTTCTGTGAAACACAAGAGATACTTTGCATGAACCTCCATGCCAAGTACTAAATTGTAAATCATTGTTAAATTGTTCCCTCTTTTGAATGTTTTGATCTTTAATCCAAGTGCAGATGAGATTTGAAAGCTAATGTGGTGATTTCAGTATTTAATTACTTAGATTTCATGTTGTGCAACACATAAATCATGTCTTATGTAATATATCCATATATATTCTCCAAAATATTGTTTCACAGAAGAAGGAAATTCCTAAACATGATGGAAAAATATGAGGTTGAGTAAATGCTGACAGAATTTGGTCTATCCTTTTAATGTTATACTTTAATGTTAAACATTTAATGGAAACTACATGTCTAAAGCTCACTTTTAAAGTCAGTGGAGAAGACATTGACCCCCTCAATATCGACTTGATACAATCCAGCATCTTCTGCACTCAGGCCATGTACGCTAAAGATGAATTTCTTCCCGACTTGACGCAAAAAATGCCTCTCATCTGTATCAGTGTTAAACGGAACCATAACACCATCCTGTGATAAACAAAATGCAGATATGTTTTGTAAACTAATTTCTTCTTATTTAAACTGCAAAAAAAAAAAGTCATCCAAAAATGTGTCTGTTGCTTAACCTTGAAGAGGAAGATTCTGGCATTGGGATCTTTGAGATCCATCTCAAATTCAAATTCGGCACATCCAGGCGTTTTGATTTCAATGTGTCTCAGGTTGCTCAGGTGTTCGATGTACTATTATAGAAAAAGCAAGTTAAAAAATACGTAACTTTCAAAAGACACCCCAGGGGCTAGATTTACAGAGGCATTTAGCACATGCACTTCTTGAACAAAAATAGTAATAGAGACTGGTGAGGTATTTCACACATCACATTCATTTCCAGCCTCGGTGTATTTATATGTTGAAAACTGACGTCTATTATTTGCTTTGATGGATTTGGTTAGCCCTTAGCAAAAACTTTTTAATATGGTTTATGAATATCCCTCAACAGTACATAATGATTTTTCCACTGTTCATTTGAAACGCACCTGTGACTGCTGCTCCTCTATTTCCCTTTTTTTCTCGTTCAGTTTCCTCAACATCCAACGGAAGTCAGTCACCCCATATTCAGCGCAGATTCGCTCGTAGTCTTTCTTATCAGCGCTCAGCAACAGTTCCCAAAATTTCTCATCAACTTCTCCATCTTTCCTCTCCTCTTTTTGTTCGGCTCTGCGAAAGAAAACACAATAGACCATGAACACCCCTTCCCGGGACGTTCAGGATCAGGCTGGACACATCCAGCTGCTTTTGCATTTCAAAAAACAGATAAACAGGCCATTCAGAATGCAAGAGCCATCATTGGTATGATCAGCAAGAACTTACCGGGTCCTCAGGGTCTTTTTTAAATCAGCTGCTGCTTTCTCTCGTTGCTCTGAAAATAAATATAGTTGCTCTATTTATCTTTATTCTGCACGAGAGGTTGCATTTAAAATATTTGGTTGTTTATTGCTTTTGTGACTTGAATGCAAACAGACCTAATCGTGCCTCCTGCATTGCTTTGCTTTTCTTGAACCCAACTGAAAAAAAAGAAAATAGTTTTTTTTTAGCACAGCCGAGTCCGATAATTGATTCACTTGATTTATTTGTACTTTCTGCTTGCCACAAATTTCCCAGGTACAATTGTTAGAGGTTTTGTACTGACCTTCAATCACGTTGAGTGTGACTGTGACTAAAGCACGTCCATATTCATTACTTGCATAACATTTGTATGTATCTGCTTGATCAACTCCAACATTAGGCATCTATTAGGAAATGCAATTTGTTTTAATTAATAATACAATAGCAGATGTAAGAGCTGTTCCTTTAAAAATCTGACAATACATGGATAAAAGTGATTTTTAATGAAAAATTTATGCTGTTGAACAAGTTGCAGAAAATACGGCACCTGCAACTGATGTTCTCCCAAGACTGGATCATACGATACAATGTATCTTTCAGGATCAGATACATCTCCGTTGTTTCGAGCCCATGTCACAGTTGGTGTTGGATCTCCTGTGATGATGGCTTTGAAAACTGCCAACTTTCCTGTCAAATGGTTTAACAAAGTCAGTACTTCTAAAAAACACAGTCATTATGTCTTTTCTTTCAGCATTAAAGATGCTTTGAGCTGCTGTACTGTACCTTCCTGAATAGTCAAGGCGATGGGTTTGCGGGAGAAGTCAGGATGACTTTTTCCTGCTGGGATTACCTCCACAAACTGTGTGATCATTACTCCTGGGACTTTAGATCGCTTCTTAATGGCCACTGAATGGAATGAAAAGAGAATTTTAAAAGCTGCTATACTTTATACATAAAATCAATGGATTCTGAAAAGGTTCTCAGTGATTTGCTGAAAATGTGTGTAGACGAATATCCACCTTGCCCAGGAGCAGTGGGTTCCTCTTCTTTACTTTTTGTAAATTTCATCTTGGTATGTGGGATTCAGAAAACTCAGTCCTGTGAGATCAATAACATTAGTTAGGCTTATCAAAAAATCATTACACCTATGAAATCTTAACTGTTTTGGGGGTATAGTTCACCCAAAATCATTCACTCATCCTTATGTTCTTCCAAATCTGCACGAGTTTCTTTATTCTATAGAAAAACGATGAGATGAGATATTTTAAAGTGTTTTTGCAAAAGGAATCTTTTGCTCTATTTTATACGCTGTTAACTCGAGAACTGCCTTAACCGGACCATTAAGTCAATGATTTGAACTCAATAATTGGATCAGAGAACAAATTGTTCTTCTGAGCTAGGGGGTTTCCCCTCCCTTGAACCACTGATTTGCTTCACAAATCAGTCCAAACGATTCATTCACAAATGGGACTGATTTGTGTTAGTTTTACTCTCTTTACTATGAAAAACATGGATTTTTTTTGTAAAATGTCCCCAGGTAAAAAGAGTGCACTTCTATAATGTTCTTGAAGTGCTCTATTTTCATGCACTAAATTTGTAATATACTAAAAATGATTCTTCAGTACTTCTGAAGATAATTTTCTAAGTGTACTCAAATGTGCTATTTCGGGATCCCATGAATATGAACTGAAATGAGCTTCTTTCATACACTAGTAAGTTCAAGTGTACTACAAATGGTAACTAAATACATTTTTTTTTAATACAGAGATAGTATGTTAAAAGCTCATATTCATGGTGTCCCAAAATAGCACATTCAAGTACACTTAAGATTGTCTTCAGCAGTACTAAAGAATAATTTTTAGTATATTAAGTACAAAATTAGTGTGTAAAAATAGACCACTTTAAGTACAGTACTTTATGGAAGTGCACCTTTTTCATCTGTTTCTGGGTTCCACAGAAAAATAATAGCTTTGAAAGATCTAATAGTAAATAATGACTCATGTTTTGAATTCACTTCTAACTACAGATCTTTCAGCGTATTTGTTGAGGTCGATGTGGTTAATCTTTCAGGATTCTGTGATTGTTATAAAATTAGGACAAAGTTCCAGACCATATTGCTTTTGAAAAAGTGCTAGACGTAGTTCTGATGAGGAAGCATAATGAATTTTTTTGACTCAGATCATGTCTGTTCCCTGAGGCAGGGAGCATGGAGCTTAGCAGCAGGGCTAAGCTAAGCGCTTCTGTCAGCTTTTCTCTACAGCAACACGAACACTCCAGCTGTCTAGAATGTAATTCATGGGCCAGTCACAGGAAGGAAAAAAAGATGGCAACAGTGTCACTTACACCAATCCGCAACCTCGGGATTTAAGCAATATGTCTGCTACTGGAATGTAATGCTGACACATTTCGAGTAAACCTCATACCTCCTGAAGTCTCTATTAGATGGGATTTTTAGAATGAAGATAGAGACAATAATTGTGTCTGGAGGTGGTGGCTGTAAATTGCTAGAAAGAAATATGCAGCAATTATGTTTCTTTAGATTACATCTTGAGACGGGAAGGTTTTCTAAAGCTTCTTTTAGCCGTAAAGCCTCATTAGTTTTGTTTCTGGTGAGCTGATAAGAGGTTGTGACTTAACGGATCTTGCATCCATGTATATTGAATGTAACCTAAACTGACACTTGAAACTAGATTCAGAAATTTCAAAAGTGTATAATAAAATTATTCACAAGGAACAGCAAAGCTAAAGATACATCAAAACTGCTGCGTTCCATAGAGTAGTTATTTAAAGCTATGGTAAACTGAAGGTTTCTTTTCTCAATTAACACTATAGCATGTGCCACTTGTGTGAGTCAAGTAGCACTGCATGTTTTTGTCTGTTATAGGTCACATACCTCATAAAACTATCCATCAAAACACCTCTGACGCACACTCTCATCTTAAATGCAGAGTGCCAACATTTTTGTGGAGCTCTATTTCTTCACAATCTCCTATGATGGTAATGCTTTTCCCAGATGCATTTCATAACAGCTACATTGAAAGGTTTTATAAACTATGCCATTATGCCTTTTAATATTTATGTGTAGCAGTTGCCTAGGTGATTTGATGCATATATATGTGCATCCACACAAAAAAAGATAATAAAAACATTTTATATAAATACTTTATGCATTTGTGTTAGAAACTATATAACTATTACATATGTAATATTTTTCTAGTTTTATATATATATATATATATATATATATAGAGAGAGAGAGAGAGAGAGAGAGAGAGAGAGAGAGAGAGAGTTAGATGTAGTTAAATACTATGTGACAGAGCACACTATAATCATACAACTATAAATTAGGTGTTGATTTATAGTGTAAGCAGTACATCAAGATAAGTTTATCTGCAGACAGTTTCTTATCAGGGATAACCATATTTGTAGGAGATGAAAAATAGCCATCCCTAGCAGCTGAGACATATGATTGATTTATAAATATGCCCAAGGGAGGCCTGGAAAGGCTCTTGTGTCCTGAGATGTCAACCTCCCATTAATGGCAGCAAGGCTTCACTTTCTGCTTTGACCCTTTTTATGTCAGATTTTATGACTTATTAAATGATCTTTTCCTTTACCCTGCTTATTCTGCTCTTAGGATTGCCTGTGCTACTTTACAGGGATATAATTTTTGGTCTTATCATCATTATCCATTTACATATTTATTCTTGTACATTAGTTATTGTTATTTTATAACATACAGTATGGAATTGCTAAACAAATCTATAATGTGAATATATCAGTTCTTTGTTTTTCACAATAATTCTGATAAATAAATTCTGATCTATTTTCACCATTAAAGTTTCCCTAACCCATTAAAAGTAATTGCACTCCAATATAATTGACCAGAAATCTCAGAGCTGCTGGCTGTGGACCGATGTGGGACCAATAAAAATAACATAATGGCTTAAAATAAACATTGTTTACATTTACAAATCAATGTAAATGCCGCATGTCACACACATTGCTCCAAACTAAGAAAACAGATGGTGTAGCATCCTTTTATCATTGCATTATAATAGGAAACCACTTTAAAAGGAACAGAGACCATCATGACTATTTTTTTTTTGGCTCAACAGATGTCTCTGTTCATCTTCCTAAGAACTATTCCAGCGGGAATCAAACATTTTCATCTCTATTTGTGTTTAGAAACACCATAAAAAATGTATTTTACCTGTTGGCTTTAACAATAATTACAAATAATACTGTACATGCTGCTTTCTATATGTAAATTAATGGAAAGTGCAGTTCAAATGATTTTTTTTCCTATATAAAAGTCACAAAATCAGTGCATAGTTATAGTCAGAGTCAGAGTAAGCTGTTATCCAATGATATGCAGTAATGTCTGTTTAACACTTAAGGAAACCCCAACCTATGCTGATTGGCTAGGTGCATTACTCCTTGTGTATAATCCTGATGCAATGTAGCATAATAGTATAAATACTAAAGATTGCATTGGCTACTTACTTTGTGACTTGTGCCCCGTGCTCTTTGTTCAGCTTTGAGTGCTGTCTTTACCTTTGCGACCCAACTTGAGATGGTCCTCAAAGGCGTCCTGTTGCTCCTCAGGGGTGTTGGCTGAGGGATAGGCTTACCCATGAGTACTGATCAAAGACATGAATGTGATGAGGAACTGTGACTCCTCCTTTAGATATAGGACCAGGCTGGAGAATGAAGCTTAGAGGGTCTTATAAACTATCCACTGAAAAAGAAACTCCAGGAGTTAACGTGCGGCACAGCGGTGACAGCAAGAGCAGCTTTCTCCTGATGTGAGAAAGGTAAGCTTGTGTTTATGAGAATGATGTGCCTTGAACCTAATTATAATGATGATTTTGTTTCTAAATTACTGAATCTAGCTTATATTAATAAAACAGAATGGCTCTCATTAGACGAAATAAGAAAAAATGTTGTTTGTTGATGCTTAATGTAAAACAATGCAATTGTTTGGAGATAAATTATGTTAAATGGTTTATAGGTTGTGTAAACTTTTAACTAGCCAAGACTGAAAATCCTGTGCTTGTTGGATACGAGTTTAAAGTTGCATTGGTATGGTCAGGCCAGGATGTTATGGCCCATATATGGATCACAAGAGACAGAGAAGGTTATAAATCATAATTATATAGTGACTCTTAAGTCTGACATATACACATAACCACGCCACAGGAGCACTGTACTGATGTTACATGTGCTGGACCCTGTCAGGCCATTTACCAAATTTATTGGCAGTAAAATAGTCCAAATATAACAAGGACAGCATGTACTTCTAAGTGAGACTTTATGGTGTCATCAGTATGCATTCATATGGCATTTCTATATACTATTTCTTTCTAACTTTGTCTGTTTGTGAAGGGATGTGTTCAGAAAAAATAGCTCCTGAGAATTTTAGGAGCATAGGATCATGGATTACTAATCGGATCACTGTGCTTTAAATTCATACACAGAGTAATGGATTTGTAATGATAAGGTAGAATAACGGTCGATACACAAGTGCGCTGTTCAAAGAACCCTGAATATTTTATTTACACCAAACCATTTTTGTTGATAAAGCATATGTGAAGAAGCAAAAGCTTCTTTTACACTTTTCATTTCCAGACAAGCCAAACGAAAAAATGGATGCGAGAAATCAGCACTTTACACTTTTTTCTTGTGTAGTGTAATTGAATTTGTGAAAGTGTGAAAGAGCAGGGTACGTACACAAAAGCCAAGAATAAATAAATTAATAAATTAAATTGCGTACAAGAACAATAAAACCCCCCAAACCTGAACTAAGCTTAAGTAAAATCATTGCCAAACAGGATTAGGTAAGCATGGCGTATTAAGCATCAGCCACCCAAGCGGCACAACACCAAGAGTTTTTTTCTTTATTTTTACTTTTTCAGGTTTTTGTGGTATTAAACACAGTAAGACGATACATAGTTTATCACATGCATTTGATTCTGCCATTTCTGTCTCATAAGGCCACACAATGGTCTTCCCATCTTTCTGCAAAAATACTCAATGCTGTAGTTCTACAAAGGGCCTAAAATCCAAAAAACAACACAGTGATTTGTAAGCGGTATGTGTTGACATCCTCTCCACGTCTAAGTTTTATTCTGAAAAACAAAGAAAATATGGTTAAGGTGTTAGATTAAATGTATTTGCAGTGCTATGTATGAATTGTTCTACACTTTTTGAATTTACTTTTAAAAACTTTTATGAGTAAATGTTTAAAACCAAGTTATTCTAAGGATTAGTAAAGATATTTTGAGAAATATGTTTAGAAACATTATACATCATATACTGTAGCTATTAGCTAGTGAGTGGTGCATCGGTAGGAATTCCTGGAAAATTGGATTTATAAGTATTTAGATGTTTTCATTCTGTCTCAGTTGCATTCGTTGATGCAATCACTAACAACTAACAATATATTTGTTGGAGTGATCTTTGGTAATGTTAGTTAATAAAAACTACAACTGCTCATTGCTAGTTCTTGTTTGCTCAGTTCCATTAAATAATATTAAGATACAACTTTTGATTACATAAAAATAATCAAAATAAACTAAGATTAACAAATGCAAAAGTATTTAATAGTTAGTTAATGGCAACTAATGTAGTTAAAAAAAGGGAAAAAACAGTGTTAACCAAGGTATTCTTAGGATTTCTGAAGATATAATTAGAAATCACTATACTGCATATAGCTGTATATGGATAGTGTTGGATTTAGAAATTGGATTCAGGAGCATTTAGATGTTTTAATTTTGTCATGTAGTAACTTTTCTGAGTGGCATTTCCTAAGTTTTATAAGTCCTGTATTTGGATAGACTGATGCTGGTTTCTCAAACCAGCACATAAAATGCTTGTTAGTAAAATGTAAGTGCATTGATACTGTCAGGTCCAAAGACCACATGGTTACCAGGATCTTTAGGAGTTTATCTCCACATCATGAAAATAGTTTGAAAATGCTGCTGAATATGTAAAGTTATGTCAAGGCAAAAAATGACCCTGTCCCTTTCAAAAGTTTTGGCCCAAATCATGCGTTTTGTCCAGCGTAAGCCAAAGATTCCAACGACAGAAGACACTTGAGCCTGCGACTGCCGGTTTAGTAGTTATGAACAATTTTGTGTTTTTGACCGCTGTAGCACCCCCGTCAGGCTGATTGGGGCAAGCCTTGGTGACATTGTAGATGGTGTGAGTACTACCATCCCTCCAGATTTCAAGTCTCTACAACTTACAGTTTAGTCTGCCCAATCACTTTTATGTGGAGATTGCTGATCCTTGGCCATTCTAAAAATTACAAAAGGGTTTTGGTGCTACATGCTTGAACCCCTGATTACTGATGCTTTAGTAAGGTAGTTTCATAAAAGTTCTGTTTCAGCTAAAAAAGGTCTGAGAATTTCTAAATGGTTTTACATAGTAAGTAGGTAATGATGCTTTTGGGAAACTAGCCTAGGGATAAAATATGACTTCTAAAATTGTACTCAGAGCTTTGGGAAACCCAGCTGTCATCAGGTGCTTAATGGTGTAATTTTCAACCACTGAGGTGAGTTCCTCATGTAGACCCTTACCTCTCACTGTGAGATTGGTGGTGCATTCTGATCTTCCCAGCTGGTTCTCAGCTATGACTTTATACTCGCCCATGTCTTTGGTTCCAACCCTGAGAATGAGCATAGAGCAAACTCCACAGGTGTTAGTGATGAGGTAGTTGGTGTCAGTGTTGAGGCTGACGTTGTTGCGGTACCAGGTGACGTGGGGTGTGGGGTTGCCCCTCACGGCACAGCTCATGTAGCACTCATAGCCTTGTGGGGCTGTGTGAATTTTCAAGGGGACCATAAACCTCGGAGGACTCTCCAAGTTGCAGGTCTTGGACTCGGGGATGTTCAGTTTGAATTTTTCTGAAAAAATGGAAGGAGTTTGGTTAAAAAACAATTAATTAATGCTGTGTACTTGACATGCCAGTGGGTGGGTCACCTAAAGGGTCATTGTAGTGTATGTGCAGTAAACAGACACCCCCTAGTGGCAGAACGTGTGTAAGACCAGAGAAGGCATATTCTAACTAGTGGGCCGCAAGCTGAAAATGGCTTACAGGTCTGACAGGGTTGTGATAACAGGAAAAACATAGCTAAACGCAGATAATAGCGTGCAACTATCATTTGGGTAAAAATACTTCCCATATTATTTGTTGTTGAGGGACATTCTGTTAAACTTGTGATGCATGACTCATGTATGAACTAGCATTGTTATTTAATAAAATGTAAAATGTTCTTTGTTAGTTAGTTCATGTCTATTAAATATTAACGGATATTAACAGCTGCTATTTACTTTGAAATATTTTCATCATCAACCAGTTTATAAATGTCAGTCTATTTACTGTACATTTAAGTGCAAATAGCCAACTCCACCCAGACATCCCTTATTACTAATAGTATTTTACTTACACTGTGTGAATAACATCTGTTACTTACATCTATGCTATTTATTGCTATTTAGAGTTGGTGCATACAGTATCTACCATTATACCAGTATAAATAGCATCTTCCATTTTTACATTTAGTGTAAATGGCCACTGCCTTTACAAAACACTGAACATAAATAATGCTAGTAGTTTGAATCCCCATACCCCAGTATCACAAACCTTTCTTGCATGTGATTAGCCATTTTGGTGACTCTGAAGGGGCAGACAGGCCAATGTCATTTTTGGAGTACACACGGAATTGGTATTCTCTCCCTGGCATGATGTTACAGGCTGTGAAACGGTTGTTGAAGATACGGTCTGCAACAGTGTGCCAGGTCCTCTTGCTGGAGTCTCTCTTGGTCACCATGTAATGCAGGCGATCATCGCGTTTCTCATCTGGGGATGGTTCCCAGGAAACTGTCACGGTGCCTGGAACATTCTCATCCAGCTCTGCGGGGCCTGGGGGCTTTGGCTCATCTGCACCAAAACAATCAGTCGTAGTTCATCAGGACTGGAGGATCAAGGCTATTAGATGTACATTCCTCTACAGAGCAAGCGTAGTTGAGTATATTGTTTTCATAACTGTCTATAAATCTACACTGCTTTCCAAAAACATTTTTTTGAAGGAACTGAATACTTTTCATCAGTAAAGATTTTTACTTTGTTTAAATTTTTTTTTCAAAATGTAGTACAGCTGTTTTCAGTATTGATAATATTAATAATGTTTCTTGCACACAAAATTGGCAAATTAGAATAAATTCTGAAAGATCAACAACACTAAAGACTGGAGTAATGGCTGATAATTCAGCTCTGCCATCATGGGAATAAATTACATTTTTAATTATACTAAAATAGCATAAAGTTATTTTAAAATATTACTGTTTTTACTGTATTTAGATAAATACAGCCTTGGTGACTTTTGAATGGTAGTGTACATTTTTCTTTCTTTGAGTTTATTAAAGGGAACCTTAAGACGTGTATGCCTTAATATAACATAAATGATGTTACTCTTACTGAAATATGTAGTGGAAAACCCATGAAAGATTTATGTTATTAAAAAAAAAAAACACATCGTTTTATACATGTTTTGGACTATGGGGGGTGCCATTATTGATGACGTGAAATGGCTGCATTCAGTGAGCTACTGGCGCTAACTGTTGCTATTTTTTACAACGCTCGGAATACACAACTGATAAATAAAATACTGATACAATGCCACATTCTGCGGCTTTTGATTGTAATTTTTAGTCAAAGGGCAACAAGAGAAGTGATGCAAGTCTTTACTGCTTTCCTAGTGAGGAGAGGATAAGATGAGGAGAAAAGAATAGGAGGATGCCTGTGGACGAATAAAACTTCCTAAAGAACAGCCTCTTTGTTCTCTCCACTTTAGCCCTGGGGTTCCCTCTACAGTCCCAGTTTAACATGTAGAGACTATCAGTTATTTATAAGATGATTTCACCAAAAAGTACAAGCACTGTGGCTCTGTGGTACAGTACTAACAAAACATTGCTTTGTTTAAGAATTCCAACCAACCCTAGTAACATGATTTAACCAATCATGTGAGCTGGGGACACGGCTATCTGTTTTTTAACCAGTGACAAACTAGGACTATTTAGGAAAACACATTTGAAAAAAAAAATCAATTCTATTTGGTGATGCTACAGTAGTAAACAATTTAAGATGGTATATTTGATTTACAGACATACACTGGTTCCCTCATATTACCTGTAACTCTCATCTCAGTACTGAAGGTCTCTTGTCCCACAACGTTCTTGACTATGATGGTATAGATTCCTGTATCGGAGCGATCTGCAGATGGGATCAGGATCTGAGAGCCTCCCTCAGCATTGCTAACAGTGACACGTTTGGACACAGGGACACCATCTTTAAGCCAGATGACATCTGGCCATGGGGAAGCCTGTGAAAAGGTAATATAGGACAAGTATCGGACCAGTGCAAAATATAGTTTTAATGAGGAGAGAAGGAATGATCTAAAAAGTGTATGGGAAGGGAGCATGTTATAGCCTGGCTCATGAATATTAATTAAGGGACATAATATTCAGCTGGTAGTCCCAAATGATTTGCTGATGTAAGTCAGCACTACATTTTTGATCAAGGAATCGAGGAGGGGGAACAGGAGTCTGCACGACAGCGGTTATATTTTATCCCTTCGCACCGCAGGCAGTATATAATGATTGTCTCCCAAAAAGTGGCAAACTTTATGTGATAAAAGTTCTCTAAAAGTGTAGTTTTAGTTTTGCTTGTTACCTCAAAGTTGATGTTAAATCGAGCAGAATTTCCAGCTCTGACCACCATGAAGCTCTTAATCTTTGAATCTGTGAATCTCGGTCTCACTAAGAAAAACAAAACATTGAGTTAATGATGTGGCATACTCAGTTCAGTTTTTGAAAATTACAGAATTTTGGGTCTTTCTGACCATAGATGATTCACCTGGAGGAGGCATAGCCAAGATGTAGTTGTCCAGCTCCCGTGGCTCACCCTCTCCACCTTCATTGACGGCGATCACTCTAACCCAATACATGCCCATTGATTTCATTCCCTTTACAGTGTAGGAGGTCATGATGATGGCATTTGAGTTTGCACGATCCCATTCTGTGTTCTCAGCAGGCCTGACATCAACAAAGTATCCCTTGGCCTCATCCTGAACACCAGGCTCTTCTTTTGGTTTAGTCCAAGACAAGGACAAGGTAGTGTAGGTGGAGTCTGTCACTTTAAGGTCAATGACTTTTCCAGGGGGTTCTGACAGGAAATTGAATCGAAAGCATTTGCATGAGAAAACGTTGAATGAGAAAATAGGGAGAAGTGCAAGAAGAGTTTGAATTAGCTTGTTATTTTGAAACCCAGAAAATTCTGACCTAAATCTGCTATTTTTGCATATCTTTGAGAGGAGGCCATGGTTCATTTGTCAAAATGTACAGCCTTGAGAATACTTATGCTGAATTCCACTTCTCTTTTTGAGGATAATGAGCAACCTGAGAAATTACTCACTTTTGGGATCTCTTGCAAACACAAATTCTGAGGGGATGCTTGGTTCACCAGCTCCGGATATGTTGATGGCAGACACACGAAACTCGTACTCCATTCCTTCAACAACATCTTTTACACCGTATTTCTTTGCTGTGGATGGTAATTGAGAGAAAAAAATTTTACTACACAGTGCTTTAAAGTAACTCATGTAAAAATGTGAGATACGAACCTTGGATTGGCTGATCTGGTGGATTGACTAGGCCCCACAAGTTGCTGCCCTTCTTGCGTTTCTCTAAATTATAACCTAAAATACCAGTTCCTCCAGTTTTGGTTGGAGGAGTCCATGTCAGGTTAATGCAGTCTTTAAAGGCACTGGCTATTTTGGGAGCAGATGGCTGACCAGGATATGCTGGAAAGTAAAACAATTCAGAGGTTTATATTAAGGTGAGCCTAGATAGCCACTGACTAGAACAAGGCTACTCTGAGAGAATTTTTTAGAAGGTCACCTTTAGTGCCAGCCTGCACATCCTCAGTCTCCATCAGTTCACTGATGCCCTCATCAGTCTCCGCTCTGATACGATAACAGTATCTCCTGCCATGGTCAACATCGCTGTCTCTGTAGTGGGCTTCACCTGGGATCTGGCCTATCTTTTTCCATGTGTTGCGTCCAATTTGGTTACGCTCGAGTATGTAATGCTTAATAGGGCAACCACCGTTGTCTTTTGGTTGTCTCCACTTGATCTCAATGCAGTTGGCAGATGCTTCAACAATCTCCAGTGGTCCAAGTGGGGGGGTAGGTTTATCTAAACGAGGTAAAAATTTATTAGGGAGTGTAATTTTATTGTCAAACTGTACTACATTCTTATTAAAAGATTAGTTCACTTCCTGAATAAAAATTCTTGATAATTTACTCATCCCCATGTCATTCAAGATCTTTAAGTAAGTAAGTAAGTAATCTTTATTTATATAGCACCTTTCACAGGCAAAGGCCACAAAGTGCTTCACAACACAGTTAAAATCAGAGATAACATACAGTACTGTATAAATGGGTCAAAAACAACACCGAAATCATAACAGCCCAAAAAGTTGCTAATTAAAAGCTTGAATAAATAAATAAGTCTTAAGATTACTTTTAAAAGTATCCACAGAATCAATAGAGCGCAAAGAGAGTGGAAGATCATTCCAAAGCCTAGGAGCAACAGCCTGGAAGGATCGGTCACCTCTAGTCCAAAACCAAGTGCGTGAAGCCTTCAGCAGAGTTTGATCCACAGACCTCAGAGCCCGGGCAGGGGTATAAGGCTGAATCAGATCGCTGAGGTAAGAAGGAGCCTGACCATGCAGGGCTCTAAATGCTAGAACCAAAATTTTAAATTTGATCCTATAGGACACTGGCAGCCAATGAAGTTGTTTTAAAATAGGAGATATGTGGGTCCTCTTGTTAGTACAGGTCAGAATTCTCGCTGCACAGTTTTGCACTAATTGCAGTCGAGAGAGCTCCTTCTTGTTTAAACATGAAAACAAACTATTACAATAGTCTAAACGTGAAGATACAAACGCATGAATGATAAGCTCCAGACCATTACGTGCAACCATATTCCTAAGTTTAGAAATTTTCCTTAGTTGAAAGAAGCAGTTCCTTGTTAGCTGCTTACAGTGCTGGGCTAATGACATATCTTTGTCAAAAATAACTCCCAAGTTATGAAGACTTGGCTTCGCAAACTGGCCTAAGTCGCCCAGGTATTGTTTAATCCCAGGAATTGCATCATCGGGTGCGATAACCAGCGTTTCCGTTTTGTCTGCATTTAACTGCAGAGAGTTTTCACTGAGCCATTGCCCTGCTGAAAAAACCAGCATATGCTGTTTTTTTCAGCAGGGTGTTTAATCTCCACTAGACAATGGAGCAGAGAGTTTAGCTTCTGGATTTCAGACGGCTTAAAGGAACAATAAAGCTGGATATCGTCAGCAAATAGGTGGAAAGAAACATCACTAAACCTTTGGGTAATCTTTCCCAAAGGAATCAAATACAACAAAAATAAAACAGGGCCCAAAACGGACCCTTGAGGCACTCCACACAGCAAATCCACAGACTCGGATCTTATTTGGTTAGCTGAAACACTAAAGCTACGCCCTGATAAGTATGAGAAGAACCAACTGACCCAGACAGTCCTACTTGATCCCTCAGTCTTTTCAGCAGGACCTGATGGTCAACAGTGTCGAATGCTGAGGACAGATCCAAGAGAACTAGAACAGTGCGTTTTCCAGAATCAGCAGCCATCATAATGTCAGTAGACACTTTCAGTAAGGCCGTTTCCGTAGAGTGTTGTTTACGGAAACCAGACTGAAATGGCTTGTGAATGTTACTTTGATCCAGGAAAAACGTAAGCTGTTCACAGACCACCTTCTCAAGGATCTTGAACAGGAACGGGAGTTTTGAAATAGGCCTAAAACTATTGAGATCTGTCGGGTCCAAGCCTGCTCTTTTTAATAATGGCTCCTCTATGGCATGTTTAAAGGCACTGGGAAACAGCCAGTTGACAAAGAGACATTAACCATTCTGGTAACACAAGGGCCAATTACCTCAAACACTTTTTGAAAGAGCCTGCAAGGAATGGTGTCAGATGGACAAGAGGAGGGCTTCATCTTAGACACCAGTGCTGAAATATCAGCAAATGTCACAGTCTTAAATGAGGACCACATGCTGGTTACAGGCTCAAACACAGCAGGGGTACCACATAGAAGGGGCGGGATGTTGTCCTTGATCATCTTAATTTTGTTTGTGAAAAATCTCAAAAAGGCATTGCTGTCAGCTTCACAAAAAACAGGAGTAACTGGAGCAGCAGGACATACAAGATAATTAATGGTGTCAAACAACACTTTGGGATTTTTCTTATTTAATGTTACCAGTTGACGAATATATTCAGATCTAGCATTTTCAACCATCACATTGTATGATGACACAAGATCCCTAAGATAGAGCCCGTGCACCTCAAGTTTAGTGGATTTCCACAAGCGTTCAATCTTTCGACACAGCCTCCTGAGTTTTAAAATGTCTTCATTCATCCAAGGACAAACTTTTTTCTGTGACAAATTTGATTTAACAGGAGCCACTTGATCCAAAATTGTTACACAGTGATTATTAAAACAGTGAATAAAATCGTCCACATCAAAACAGTCTCACAAAAACTATCTGCGGTATTCGCAGAGATGACACGCCTCTGAGACCTGACCACTGAAGGCTTGGGCTCAGGACTAAAATGCAGATCCAACAAAACAAGGCTATGATCACTCATATGGACATCAATCACAGACATGCTTAAAATATCTAGGCCAAGCGTAAAAACTAAGTCTAAAATATGGCCTTTTTGGTGAGTAGGCTCAGAAACATGCTGCTCAAAATTAAAAGATTCAGTCAATGTTAACAGTTCCATTGCGGGGCAAGATGAGCAGTCATCAACATGAAGATTAAAATCCCCAAGGATCAAAACAGATTCCAACTTTATTATAGAGGATAAAAAGTCACTAAAGTCCTTTAAAAAGGCAGCAGCAGGGCCAGGAGGACGGTAAATCAACACAGAGTAAAATGGGGATGAAAATCCCACTTTAACCATCTGCGATTCAAAAGATGAGAATTCTTGAGACTGGGACACTTTGCATTTGAGGACATCCCTGTGCACAAAAGCCAGGCCACCACCACGGCGACAGGGGCGGGGCTTCCCAACAGCAGAGCAGGCAGCTGGGCAAAGATCATTTAAATGAATGAACTCTTCCTCTCTCTGCCAAGTCTCTGAAAGACACATGATGTCCAAGCTTTCTCTTACGAAAAGATCATTCAATGAATGAGATTTATTCGCAATTGAACGAGTATTCAACAGGCCAACGTGGATTGTGGATGACGTCACAAAGGCAGTGCCCGAGTTGCGCAGCGGGATTGGTCGAAGGCACGTCCCGTGGTCACGTGGACTCCAGCTGGTCCATGCTGGAAGAGCCGGCACAAACACGGAAGTAAACAACAGTGATGAAAGCTCCTGACCACAACTCCAGCGCTGTAATGGGTCAAGGACACTCGTTATAGCCGGAACAGGCGTCTGCATGGACACCCTGTTACACACATCGAGGAGAGGAATCCAGCGCAGGCACCGAGCGCGATCCCGGCGGCCGAAGACAGCGTAGCCCCCACGCGCTGCGGCACGCCTTTGCTTAACCTGGACACCGGACCGAGAACCTCTTTTCCTGCGAACCCTACCTGGCACCCGACACAGCAACAAGTAGTCAGGTGAGCCGGGATCGATGATGAAAGAGGGAGGAAACGCTTGTTTGTAACTGTCCCACGTATCAAACAGGTCCTCCATTGACTGCTTTATTTGAAACAAAGAGTCCCGATCCGTAAAGCCAGATATCCTTTCGTTATTAGGGCTGATATGATCGCATATGTTGACAAAATGACCATTAGCAATCTACACAACAGGAGACGAGCCGTGGTACCGCCAGTCACAGGCGCCATCTTGCTCCACAATCTTTCTTAGATTGAAAAGAAATTAAGGTTTTTGAGGAAAACATTTCATCTTTTTAACCACAAATGCTTGTCTTGCACTAGCTCAACTTTATGCATTACGTAGTCACATCGGAAAGGTTACGTGGTGTAGCCAGAAGTACCCAGTATTTCCAAAGTGAACGTGCAAAGAAAGTCAAATGCCCTTTCCAAAAAAAAGGTAAAACAACGATGTCAGATGATTTTGAAGTTGGAGGAGAAATGGATGAGGTAAGATGGAGTTTTTCATAAATTGTGGATTTTATACATTTAAATTTTTTTTAGAAAATGGCCAATGATTTCACTAGATAAGACCCTTGTTTCTCAGCTGGAATCATGTAGAGCCATTTGAAGCTACATCGAAACTAAAATTTGAACCTTCAACCCACTGTACTCCATTGAAGTCCACTATATGGAGAAAAATCCTGCAATGTTTTCCTCAGAAACCTTAATTTTCTTGGATGCATGGGGTGAGAAAATTATCAGGAAAATTTTATTCTTGAAGTGAACTAATCCTTTAAAAGTACAACCTTTTAAATAAGTTCACTTTTTATACTCACCAAGTACAACTAGATTAGTAATGGCTTCAGATGCGCCAAACTCATTTTTGACTTTGATTTTTATTTCCCCGGTGTCTTTACGCTGCAATTTGCTGAGAAGCAGGCGGCTTTCATTCTCTGAAATCTCAATCTTGCAGTGAGAGTCTGGTGTGAGCTCTTCACCATCTTTGTACCACTGGACTTTGAAAGGCTCACGGCCAACAAATGGAATTTTGAAGGTGGCTCTCTGATTGTGTTTGATCACTGTCGGTTTTGCAAATTCTTCAATTTCCTTGTCACTGAACCTGGGTGGATCTTAACACACAAACAGAGTATAAACATATAAATGTTAAATCCCAAAACATGTGGATATGCATTAGCACAAATGAGCAGATATTACAAAACAAACCTTCAACAGCAATCACACATTCGGTTTTACGCCCATCAGCCTCAAATCGATATTTTCCAGCAAATTCTTCCGTTACTTTGGCAATTGTCAGTTTGTGAGTGGCTCCATCTTTACTGATAGTCATACCCTCACTGGCGGCAGTAATCTACAGAGAAATGAAAAAAAAAAAAACTGAGTGTATGTTTGTAGGTGTATACATACACACACCCTATATATTATACATATGGCATCTTTATACCTCCTCGCCATCTTTGGACCAGACGCCATTACAGTCAGCACTGCTAAGTTTGCAGACCAGCTCAGCTGCCTCTCCCACAATAGCTTTGCAGTCTTCCAGCCCAGCAGAAAACTGAACACCGGGATCTGCAGGTGATTTGTGAACAAAATGAGTAATTAATAATTCAAGCATGGTTATCATTTTGCAGCACTTCTATTTGAATTGTAGTCCACACGCATTAATTGAGGCCTACTGTAGCAATTCTACAACAGTGAAAATGTACACTTAGTAAGTATGGGCATACATATTTTATAGCATGTGTTAAAATGCATTAACTGTGAAGGAAAGTTAGACAGTTGTCTAAAAAAAAAAACAGGTACATAATATCTTGCCATTGTCTTCAGTGCTGACTTCTTAGAATCCGTATCTTCTTAGAGTCCATCGTGATGATAAAAACCAGTTATGAAGCATTTCTAAATGGCCGCTACACATTTAACCGGCCTTGTTTTGAACTGCATTGTACAGACATTTTAATAGTACATAATTATCAGTCTTGGGTGAAGTTGTTCAGTTGAGATAATTCTCTGAATTAAAGTCACTGTAATTATTTGTTAGCTTCGCCACTAATGGGAAAAAGACGGAAACCACCTGGATTTAGTGGTATTACCCAATAATGTTACTGTTCTATTAGATTAATATAATTCCCTCCATTTTTTCCCCTATTTTGTATTATTTGTTTTTTGGATACTTGTGCAGAATTTGCATTAAATTCTCCAGGTAAATGCTGATTAAGTCAGTTTTTGTGAAGAATGCCAAGTGTTTAGGCAATGAAAGATCTTGCTGGAATGACTTCTTGAATTTTCAGGTCTTCCAGGGCATATAAAATCTTTAATTTGTTCTCTCGTAATTAAAGTTTGTGAAGTCCTATTTGGCTGCATGTATTAAGATCTTATCATGTCCTGGTTCCTCTGATTAGTGAGCGAGGTGATTGGCCTTTGGCAAGGCAAGCAAGCTTGGTGAAGACAATGCAAGCGCATACTGATATACACAGACAGCAGACACACAAACAGTGCATAAGAAATATCTGGCACATTGCACACTGGGTGGCTTCAATTATTTTTTTTCCTTATTACTGAATCTTACAATAAAACATAAACACAAAATTCCACAAAATTATTGGTCCTCACTCCAATTACATTTTTTTTTTCATTTAATTTATTCAAAGGAATAGTTTACTCAGAGATTCCCCTCCAAACCTATATATTGCTGTTGTTGTAAATATAATTTATATAGGATTTTTCCATATGCTTTCTTAACAGTTTATATTGATCACAGGTTGTCAAGCACAACAAAAGCACCAAGTAAACCATATGACAAACAAATACAAACAAAGAAACAATAAATAAAGTAAAATAAAATCAATAATATACTATAAAATAATTTACCAAAAAATTAAAATAATGAAAATTATATTATTTTAATTGTTGTCTTCCATAGAAACAAAAATAACAACATACAGGTTTGGAACGGCATGAGGGTAAACACACATAAAGACAGACTTTTCAATTTTGACTGATTTATACTTTTAATAAACAAAGTTATCCAACACCCACTGGCATTATGTAAAAAGAAAAAAAAAACTGTAGGTTTTCCCGCCTACTCAAATCAACCTAATTAAAGAGGTTATTAAAGTTACTGATTACAGCCCGCCTTGCTCAATATATCCCTCACTTATTTTGAGCTTGCTCATCACATATGCCTAAGTTTTAACATGCACTTTATGTCCAAGAACTGCTGATATGAATATGCATATGCTTACAAAGCCAGTTCCATAGCTGTGGAACCTAAGGGTATACTCTTTAAATGATGAGTGTTTGGGACAATGAATCTGACAAAATTTCTCAGTGGGATGTTATCTAGCAAGTCCCCAAATAGGTTGTGAGATGATCCAACATATGTCCGGAATCAATATCTAATTTAAGTAAAATATTTAAAAAGACCTAAATCCTTCAGGGATGTTGTGACACAACAACTGAATACTTGATAACCACCCACATCCAATTAAAGACATTTTCTGATTAACAATGTGCAAACATCTCTCCATAGACATGTATAGGAATAGCAATAACTTTGTTTGGATAACTTTGTTTTTTGTTCAGATGATGTGACTGAATTAGACCCAGAGCTCCTACAAGCGATTGCACAGTTATTCCTGAGTATTCTGAATAACTTGGACATTTGCATTGAAGCAATGCCATTATTTAGTGCAACTTCAAACATCTCTTACCCACAACTGTCTCCGGAACCTGTGGGCCTTGTTTTTTACGACCTGAACGCTTGTCAGCTTTTGTTGACTCATCCTTTTCATCTTCAGACGCTTTTTCTTCCTCTGTAGCTTCAGTGCTGCCCTCTGATGGCCCTCCAGGACCTGGTGGCTTCCCGGGGCCTGGTGGGTCCCCCGAACCTGAAGCGCCACCAGAACCTGAAGCGCTACCGGACCCGGATGGGCTCCCGGAACCTGAAGGGTTTTCAGAACCTGATGGGGTTCCAGATCCTGCTGGCTTACCAGAACCTGATGGCTTACCGGAACCTGATGGTTTGCCAGACTTTGCTGGTTTGCCAGATCCTGCTGGTGTTTCTTTATGTGATGGGTTACCTCCACCTTCATTCATGTCGTTCGGTCAGTCGGTGAAGCAGTTTGAAGATTGACAATAATATGATAAAGAGGTTGGAAAGAACATTTAGAATAAAAAGAAAAACACTTAAACAACAACATTTAAGAAAACTGACAAAAAACACCAGACAAATGCAAACAATGAACATTTTCCGAGGTCGAGGCTCTAAACGTGCAGCAATTTTGTTGCTTTTGTGCCATGCTGGGTAATTCCACCCACACTAAAATCTCATTGGTCAAAAAATCCTGCTCCACAAAGCTCTGTATTTATTATCAAATATTCTGATTGGCTGTTACATTGTTATTTTTTGCACTGTTTTTGTTTTAATGTATTTACACAACAATGGAAAATGCATAATGCAAAATGATAATATATTTTTGTATATTGTGAATACTATTATCAAGATTCTGTGCCTTTTTTTAAAGAAAGTTACCAGAAACTGCAACAATAATGCTGTATGACAAATGCTGCACAACCAATCAGAACATACAACTATCGAGAGCCTGATATATGGCCAATGAGATTTTTACAGTGGGAGGGGCTACTCAGTGTGGCACCACAGACATAGAAACCAAACAATCACAACATTTCAAACATTTGAAACATTACACATTGACGTTGAAAAACACTGACAAACACCACAATACAGGTAAATGAACAACAAATACATGACACAAACAAACAATTGAGACAGACAAACCGAGTAGCACATTAAGCCGAAAATTTTACATTTTATGGATCTAATGACAGAAAATAAAAAAAAGGCTGATTATTTGATGTCAAGTTTTCAGTTTGATGACCTCATTATTGGAAATTATATTAGTTAGGATGATATTTTTAAAGACTCCACTGTTTGCCCCCAGGTTAAAAGTATTATTATTTAAACATAAATATTAATCACTCTTAATCACTGAAAATTAATACTCATGCTTAAACAATCATATTTAAAAAATAATATTAAATAGGTTGTTAATGTTACATGAAATGTCTTTCTCGTGATCAATATTTTATCAATCATTCAAGTAAACACTTTTTGTGTTACTGTTGATGTTTAATAGAAAAGACACTGTTTAGTTTCGGTAATCACTGCACATGATTTTAATACAGATGAGCTGTATTTAGTGTGTTCATCCCACACTCTTACCAGTCACTGTGTCTGGTATCAGTGGGCCTTGTCTTACACGAGTACGGCCCTCGGCTTCCCCTTCCTGCTTACAAGACTCCATGCTCACATCTGGAACTGTGCTGGGTGTGTTTGAGATTCCTATCATGATTTTTGATGTAAACTGTCAATTAATCAGCACAGGATGTGCAATGTTTTGATTATGTTGTGTGGGTGTCCCGCTTGAGCTAAAACACCTCTAGGATGTAGTTGTGTCAGGATGATTGCATATGAATGCACAAAGTAACATCAGCGCATAAGCAAACAGAAAGCTGTGCAATGATGTTGCACAAAAAAAATCTCTTTTACAAAACTTGCTGAATGCTGTCACTTTAAAAGAAGCAAGAAGCAAGAAGAACAGTTTTGTAAAAGGGTATCCATAGTAAGTTTTGCAAGGAAAATTAAACATGTATTAGTTTCGTTGCTGAATGTAGTGTGTGTATACATGTATATACTGTATACAGACACTACACACCAAGAAATCAACACTTTTATTCAGCAAGGATGCATTTAATTGATCAAATGTGAAAGTAAGGACTTTTACTTATATTTGTTTTCAAGTAAATGCTACTCTTTTGAATATTTTATTTATTAAAGAATCATGAAAAAATTAATCACAAAAATATTAAGGAGCAAAACAGTTTTCAAAAGTGATAATCATAAGAAATGTTTATTTTTATTATATAAAATTGTAATTATAATACTTGAAATTGTTATAGTATTTTATAATATTACTGTTTTTACTGTATTTTGATCAAATAAATGCATCCTTGGTCAGCATACGAGACTTAAAAAAAATCTTAAATCTTACTTTTAATGGTATTGTTGGGTATATACAACACCAAATGTGTACTGTATGAAAGTCTGGCCTTCTGTAAGAGCCAATCACTCCTGAAATGTTACACTACATATTTTTTTTCAATTACAAATAAAAGCAAGAAGGAATTTGTATAGTATAGATATATTTAATGTCTCCTTGTATAGTTTCTTACCTACGACAGTCTCTGGTACAAGAGGTCCTTCTCTTTGACGCTTCTTGTCTCCACCATCTCCTCCATCTCCTCCTCCTTCACCACCACTTCCTCCAGAACCATCAGCTCCTCCGGCCCCACCAGCACCTCCAGCTCCTCCCTCCCCACCGGCTCCTCCAGCTCCTCCAGCTCCACCAGCTCCTCCAGCTCCATCAGCTCCACCAGCTCCTCCAGCTCCATCAGCTCCACCAGAACCTCCGGCTCCTCCAGCTCCATCAGCTCCTCCAGCTCCACCGGCACCTCCAGCTCCTCCAGCCCCTTCTGCTCCTCCGGCTCCTCCAGCCCCTCCAGCTTTTCCAGCTCCTCCAGCTTTTCCAGCCCCTCCTGCTTTTGCAGCTGCCCCAGCACCTCCAGCTCCTCCTGCTCTTCCAGCACCTCCAGCTCCTCCGACTCCTCCTGCTCCTCCAGCTCCTCCAGCCCCTCTAGCTCCTCCAGCCCCTCCGGCTCCTCCAGCCCCTCCGGCTCCTTCAGCTCCTGCGCCAAATACTGCTCCTACCACTGCTGCAGCACCACCTCCAGCTCCACCAGCAGCTCCAGCCTTCCCAAGACTTGCTGCCGCAGCAGCTGCCTGTGCGTTCAAGGCAGCAGCTGCCGCTGCCCCTGCCGCAGCAGCTTGCTGAGCACTGAGACCTTCGCTTAAGGCCTTGAGTTCAGCCTGCTTCCTGGCCTCCTCTTCAGCACTGGCTTTGGCTTTAGCTGCTGCAGCCCGTGCAGCTGCTTCTGCTTCGGCTTTAGCTTCAGCCTCAGATTTGCCTTTGGCTTTAGCTGCGGCAAGAGCGTCCTGTGCAGCTTTGGCAGCGGCTGTAGCCGCGGCAGCCGCTGCCGCCTGGGCAGCCGCTTTTGCTGCTTCGGCTTCAGTTGCAGCTTTGGCTTTAGCTTCAGCTTCTGCTGCCTCTCTTTCAGCCTTGATTTTCTTAGCAGCCTCTAAAGCTTCTGCTATCTCCTTCTTGTTCTTCTCTGCCTGCTCAGCAGCAATCTTCATCAAGTCTTCACCAGCACCACCTGCCTGAGTGGTTTTACGTGGTTTCTTCTTGCCCTTTGTTGCAGGATCTTTGTCAGCTGCGGAAACAATACAATATTTTGAAGAATGTGGGCAGTAGAAGAGTTGGTGTTCCCCATTGACTTCTATAGTATGGAAAAAATGGCCAATGGGGACCAGAAACTGTTTAATTTTTTAAACATTTTTCAAAACATCTTTTTTTTGTGTTTTTGTTTTTGTGAAAAAAAAAAAAGAAGTCAGTACAGGTATCCTGTATGTGATGTGCAAACATGTGCAATTAATTTAATTAATCAGCATGATGTATTTAATTAGATTTTATTTCTTATTTCTACTAAGTAAAAAAAAAAGTTGTACTCACCTTCTACAATCAGCCAAGCACTGCAAGACTTAATGCCGGCTATAGCAGCATAGATTCCAGCATCCAAAGGCATACAATCAATAATTCTTAGGCGGTGGATCAGTTTATCCTCTGAACAAGTAATCTCATATTTCTCATTGTTAGAGAGAGGTGCATTTTTTAGGGTCCAAGAAATCTTACTAACGGGCTGAGATAAAACACACTCAAAGATGGCATCCTCTCTCTCTTGGGCCGTCACCTCCTTAATCTTCAGGGCAAAGTCCACAGGGGGAACTGTGTTAAATATGGATAAACACACCTCAGTCAATCCATGGCATTATGCTTTCTATAAAAACACTGCTGAAAAGACCAGCAAAGCTGGTTTTGAATGCTAGTGTCTCCAATAGGGTTCTCAACAAGCTTAAACAGCACGACTGGCTTTATTTCCAATGGAAATACATTAGTTAAAACCTGACTATAAATTTTATGTTATGTTGGTGTTGCAACAACATGTTCAGAAGCAAAAGACAATTTATATTAGCAAACCAGAAACATCACATGCTGACTTTGTAACTGTCCGACATGCAACCAAACAGATGCTTCCACTGTAGACAGCTTTATTGATTATAATGAGATCAATTTAGTTTTGGGGCATAACGCCACTTAGCTCACAGCCAGTGTAGACGTGTTTTCATGTTGGTTAACCAGCCAGAGAAACACCAAGGCAGCATAGACAGGCATGGGAATTCGTGCTGGTCTTTTCAGCAGGAGATTAACAGACAAATAGACAAATGTGGTGTAAAAATACTTACTCTTGAAATCTGTTGAAAAGATATTGACACCCTCAACATCCACTTGATAGATTCCGGCATCTTCTGGATTGAGATTTTTAACAGTGAAAATGTACTTCTTGCCAACTTGTTTTAGACAGTGCTTCATTTCGCCTTCAGCCTCTTTGGTGAATGGAATCATGACGCCATCCTGAACAAAAGGGAAAGAGAAACTATGATGCATTTTTATGAAGCATATACAAAAATAAGACCAGTATCTTTTGTGCAGCCTATATACAACAGCTTTTCATTTGAAAAATATGCAATTTCCCAGTCGAGTACAGCAACGATAAAACAAACCTTCATAGTCATATGCATCTTTGTTTTTAATTGTTAGTAAATTATTTGGTTATTGTGGCCTAATATGTCATTATCCAGCTAAGCGAATTGTAATGTCATCATAATTAAATGAATTTCTGGCTGGGTGAATTCAGTCTAATGTAATACGCCACCTACTGGACTGAAGTTCGAAGTGTTGGACAGCTCCATGATTTTAAAAGTCCCATATTGTACACTTTTTTTGGAGGTTTATTTTAGCTGTTGATGTCCTTAAGAATATATATTTGCGGTATAAGTGCCAAAAACCATCTCAGTATATTTTTACAGCTCCTCTTTTAGGAGCTCTGTCAAGAACAGGTCGATTTTGGCCCATCTAATTAATATTCATTAATCTCTCTTCTGATTGGCCTGTTGTTTTCTGAGTGACGCACGACCAGGCCAACCACAGGTAACTACTGTCATGTATTCTGTAGCCTGCTGTGGCTTGTGATACTCAACGGGATGTTTCAGAATGGTAATTAATGTTTTTTGTAAGATACGATTGCAGTAAGCTATGTAACTATTGCTTAAAGCCTCTTTCACACTGTGCGTTGATTCTGGAAAATTGCCCGAAAGTTCTGGGAACGATCCCGGGTTGGGAACCTAGTAACGTTACTGGGATCAGTCCTGGAATGAGCGTTGTGTGAACAAAAGCCAGAACCAATGCTATAAAGGCTGTGTTGTAGTGATGATGCACGTTATCGTGCGACTCTTAACAATGAAAAAAATATGTGAAAACCGACTATCGTTCGGCACTTTCCGTTTAGTGCAACGTAGGCGTTGCATTACATGTCTTTACTGGATCTTTATGGGTTGTGTATAAAGCACGCACAGATTCCGGAAAATTACTTACTGAATGAACCAAATTCCGAAACAAATCATGGGACACATTATCCGTGTATTTTCCGGAATCGCTGTGTGAAAGAGGCTAAAGCTGACGTGCCACTAGTCTCTTATATTAATGTAGTTCGGAAGCCTGTGTAATGTAGTTTCCTGACATCCATCGACTAAACAGCGTTTTCTCGACTTGTTTTTGCATTGTTGTTCAGCAATGGAATGGACGCGATGTTGTCTTAGGGTGGGACGGTGGTCGGTGCTCAGGGTGGTGACTGAAGGCGGTGACTGAGCAGATCGGACGTCACATTTTTACGGAAGTCACAGCGGCTCATGAAAAAGCACAGCTACTTTATGCAGGCTGTGTGCATTTTACTGTGGATTGACTGTTTTGAAACTTATATGGTAGTTACATATCCCCTAGACATTAGTTATCATGAAAAAAGCCAGGAAATTTCGGTTTTGACAATATGGGACCTTTAATGTTAAAATTGCTTAAATATCAGAGTGTTTTTTCAAATATTATTGCATATGAACCTGGGTTATTATAGGTAAGTATAGCAAAAATAATAAAAATATATATGCTTGAAATAAAATAGACATTAACTGAAATAAAATAAAATCTAAAAAAGCTTATTTTTTATTTCAACTAGTTGCCAAAGCAATATTTCTCATTTTAATTTAGTTTCATTTATACTAAAATTACAAATTACAACAAAATGACTAAAACTTTAACTAAACTTAAAATGAAAATTATATAATAGTATCTCAATGATACTAAAATAATACTGATGTAAACTAATTGTTGCTCAATGAGAGGCATTGATTGTTTGTAACTAGCATTGATTGATCTAATGTACCTGTCACACCTTTTTTCACTGGTATTTCACATCCTCTGATTCACAGTTCTCACCTTATACAGAAAAACGCGGCTGTTGGGGTCTTTGAGCTCCATTTCCAGTTCAAAGGTGGCAGCTTCCTCAGACTTCACCTCAATGGGTTTGAGATTACTGAGATGTTGGATGAACTAAATCAGTGAAACAAACAGAACATAACAATTTGTTTTCAGATTTGTGCATCCAGTCATGAAGACATGAAAGCAATTCTTTGAGAATCCTTATGTCATTTATGGCAGCTCTTTACCTGTGCCTGCTCCTCTTCTCTTTCCCTCTTCATCTCGGTCAGTTTCTTTAGCATGCCACGGAAATCAGTGATGCCATACTCGATGCAAATGCGCTCATAGTCTTTCTTTTCAGCACTCAGCAGCACTTCCCATACAGAGTCTTCAATGTCACCTTCCTTTTTGTCCTCAACTTTTTTGCCAGCACTTTAAGAAGATTGTAATGACAAATATGAACTTCAGGGCCAAATGCTAGCACTTAACTGGGTTAATGTGACTGATGTTTTAATATAAGATGAGCTAATTAACTATGGCAAGAATCAGACGTATAAATAGAGCCTAATGTGAAACTGCACTGCTGATGGCATGGCATTAATGTGTAATGTAATGGAAACAAATGTCTCACCCTTTTCTGAGCATCTTTCTAAACCCTGTTGGGTCACCTGCTGTAGCCCCAAAATGCAATCAACAAACAGAAGAAAGTGAATGCTTGTGTGTGCCATATTCAATGTCAGAAGTATCCCATTAAATCTTTTTTATGATGAACTATCATGCTAAGCTGGGGAAAAGCAGCTACCAAAATGTTCTCACCTGGTTCAGTCTTTTGCAATGCTTTGTCCTTTTTGAATCCAACTGAAAAGAAAAAGAAAATACTGTGTTTTCAGCTATTTTCTAGTATTGGCTACTTTTTGTGTGTATAGAATAAGAACTTAGTAATGAAAGGAACACAATATAAACAAGCAGAGCTTTTAAGATAATGTGTTGTACCTTCAATGACATTTAGTACAACAGTGCAAACAGCTTTTCCATATTCATTTGAGGCATAGCATTTGTAAGTGTCGGCTTCATCACCACTGACTTTAGGTATCTGCAAAATTAAATCAGAAAAAAGGTTGTTTATGAATCTGGGGTAGTAATAGGAAGACAATGATAATGAAATGAACATTCAAAGGTGAGGTGTGTAATGTCTGAGCTGCTAAAGAGAATAATAATGACTGTTTCCAAACAGGTTTCTTGACCACTTCCCCAGATGACCAGCAAACAGGAAGTTCCGCCCAAAAATTGTGCCATTGGTTGTGACAGTATTGCTGTTTTGGGCTGCCAAATGCTTTGATGGCACAGGGCAACAGAGTTTACGCTTTCTGTGGGAATCATCCTACTGACAGTCTCTTCGCATTAAGCTGGGATATGAGAAGGTATTTTAAAATTAAACCATTACACACTTCACCTTAAATGTTAAGTAGAGGATTTAAAGTGAGGCTAAAAGCCTGTGCGTACCTCCAAAGTGTGTTCATTGGTTGTGGGGTCATATTTGTTCTGAAACTTTTGGGGATCGTTCATTTCTCCTTTCGCTCTACGCCAGGTTACAGTGGGTGCTGGGTTTCCAGACACTTTGGCTTTAAAAACAGCTAGTTTTCCTGTTTAGGAAATAAAGGTATAAATAATTCATAAGTATAAGTTAAAAGGCTTTCAAAAAGTCAAAGGTCTGGACACATTACAGAAGGTTCAAACGCTCACTAATGCTCCAGAAGGACAAACGATGCAATAAAAGCCGGGGGTGTAAACTTTTGAATAGAACTTTTGCCTAAATATCTTTTTTTTATTATTATTATTTAGTATAGCCCTTCAAAAGCTAAAGAAGATATGTATATGTTTCCCAGAAGACAAAACAAGTTAAATGTACCCTGATCTTCAAATTCAAAAAGTTTTCACCCCCTGGCTCTTAATGCATTGTAATAGTTGCATATGAGTCCCTTAGTGGTCTTCAGTGTGAAAAGATGGATCTCAAAATCCTCCAGGACAAACAAGGGACTCAAGAACAACTATCATAAAAACCCCACATAATTCAGGTAACAACACAGTATTTAGAATCAAGGGTATGTAAACTTTTGAGTGGGTAATTTTTATAAATTCAACTATTATTTTCTCTTGTGGACTATATGTAAATGTCTTTTATGTGAAATATCTTATTCAGGTCAGAACTAAATAATAACATGCATTTTGTATGATCCCCCAGATCCTGCATGGTGTATGTAAAGTTTTGTATCTCAACTATATACACATTTGATACTGTATTTGATATTGCTCATTGTTAGTTCATGTTAGTTGATGCATTTAACTAATGGGACCTTAGTAAATGCAACCCATAAATGCTTAACATGGCTGACATTGTTCTGTTTTTCAAGAGACACTCTTATTTATATTGCAGATGACACTTTGGCAAAGTCAAATGGTTTAGATACAGGCAGAATAAAGAGCAAAAACCTATAGCTTGATAGGTCACATGACATTAAAAACGAAAAATGAAAGCATACATTACACATTTGCGGTCTTTGCATGTCAAACTAGCATGAAATGGGATATATGCTATTTGATTTCTTTCCCTTGGTGCATATATAGCTGAGGTCACATGGTAAAGCTGGAGGACGAGCAGCGAACTTGATAAATCACTCATCTAGTGCCTAAGTTAAGTCGGTGTAGCTTAGACATTTAGGGCAGTAAATCTGTGTGGTAATCCTCTGTATTTCACATGCAGGATCATTAAGCTTGCAACTGTCGCCTCTAATCATATTTGCTTTCACTTTTGTAGATTCTTCTCTTTTAATGTGCTTACCTTCTTGAATGGTTAAAGCGATGGGTTTACGTGTGAAGTCTGGAGTTGTCAACCCCTCAGGAATTTCCTCAATGTACTGTGTAATCATAACACCGGGAACCTTAGATCTCCGTTTGATGCCTGAGAGAATCCACATTCAGGGTACAATGTCAGAACATCAGGGGAAACAACAAGAACACAGCAGGTGCACAGTGACGTAACATATGCTGAAAATTCATCTGCATGACTGCAGTCTATATATTATTATATTTGAAACCTTCCATGGGTGAATATTTCTTAAAGTTCTGTATGATCACACACCCTAAATTTACACTATTATTACTACAAAAGATATAGTTTGCTCAACACACGTGTTGAGCTTTGTAACTTTTGTTATTTTGTCTTCTTAGGCGTATACAGCAAAATATAAACAGTATCAATTCACGTTTCAATAAATTGTGAGGGAAAAAATAATAGCAAAAATATAAAACATCACACACAAAAATATCAAACAGCTTGTTTTGGTCAGTAAATACTGTCATTAATTGTACTAAATCCTAGCATTTGTGTGACAACATGCCCCAACCAACATTTTCTTGTCCTGAAAACCTTTTGGTTAAAATGTCTATTGGTTATTATAAACATCTCATCATGTTTCAATACATCAACATAGGAAAGAAAATTCTCAAATCTTTCCATGGTGTTTAAATGACAGCAATCTGAACATTCATATTATAAATAGCATACTGATACACATTCTTAATGCTTCTTTGACTGGATATTATGACATACTGGATATGACTTGAAAACTTGATATGTTATGATGTATTATTTGATACATATATGATATGATGTTATGTTATGAGATGATATGTGACCCTGGACCACAAAACCAGTCATAAGGTTAAATTTTACAAAACTGAGATATATACATCATATGAAAGCTCAATAAATAAGCTTTCTATTGATGTATGGTTTGTTAGGATAGGACAGTATTTGGCCGAGATACATCTATTTGAAATTCTGAAATCTAAGGGTGCAAAAAAATCAAAATACTGAGAAAATCACCTTTAAAGTTCTCCAAATTAAGTTCTTAGCAATGCATATTACTAATCAAAAATTACATTTTGATAGGTTTACAGTAGGAATTTTACAAAAAATCTGCATGGAACATGATATTTACTTAATTTCCTAATGGTATTTGACATAAAAGAAAAATCAATAATTTTGACCCATACAATGTATTTTTGGCTATTGCTACAAATATACCCCAGCGACTTAAGACTGGTTTTGTGGTCCAGGGTCACATATGTTATAGGATAATATTAAGATATACTGGATATCATGACATGCATGCAGATGTTCAGGTTGCTGTCATTCGATTACCTTACCTTGTCTCCTGAGAGGTAGAATTTCCAGTCCTGGTACAGTATAGACACAACATTACAGTACAACAGCGACGAAGGAAGGGGGAAACAAAGAAGGAGAACACAACATTGTGAATCCTGACATTCTTTGACAGATTCGAACGAAACACAAAATTACTCACAAATACGACCAAAAGACACAAGACAGGGGAAAAGACGGGGAGGTTAAACCAAGAAAACATAATTATTCAAACCACAAAGTGGTTGAATGTGAGATTAGGCTGCAATAGACAAGACTAGAGAAAAGGCAGACAAACTGGGAAGGAAATAAAAGTGAGACCTGTTTCACACAGCATATATTATCAGCAAGTGATTATTCTGGTTACAGTATTCACACTGCTGCAGGTAATATGGTGAAAATATACTATAAGCTTATTTAGAAACAGCCTTTTAAAAGATTCAAGGTTTTTTGAGGTAATAAGAATTACGTAAGTGAACTTCTCACACCTTTATACATGAAAAAAATGCATGCCTCGGCACACTTGATAGTTAGCATACTATTTAGTAAATCTGCCGGAAGGTGATGTAGTGCTATTAAATACTCCATTCTTTTAGCAACATTGTACCGTACAGATATCTGCTCACGGCATTACTGTTATGTCTCATGTCACACCGCAGGCTGGCGCTTTACACTAAAGCAAATGACGTCAATGTGTGTCGCAGTTATCGATTGCTGTGAAAATATTAGCTTAACATATTAGTGTTACTGCAGCATCATGGTTGTGACACCGACTATTTTTCCATATTAGAAGTTAAAGTTAATATACATTTAACTTTTTCTTTTCTTAAATTTGCGGTGTGAAACAGGCCTGAGCAGAAATGTCATTGAAGTGAGGACACTTGTCATGTCCTGGAGTGTATAGTTATATTATCACCCATCATCGTAAAAAAAAGGAGGGGTTCATAATTAACATAATAAAAAATAATAATAAAAATGTCTAATTAGATAAGGAAAAATAAATCCCCTCCTCAAAGGAAATGAAATAAATAAGCAAGTGAGAAATCAATAAAAATGAAAATCAAAGAAATTAAATGTTAAGTGGGTGGAAACGTTTAATGATGAAACGTAAGAGCTGCTGTGCATACAGGTTCGATTCCAGCTGGGTCCAGTTCTCCCACTCCTCTTTTCTAGCTCTATTTACTGTCCTTCACTTACACAGGCACTTCACATTTAGTCGGTTGATGGTTGTCCCTCGCATCCATGGTTACACGATTCAAAGAAACCCGTGCTGAATGACAGCAAATGCTCACTGGGCTGTTTAGTGAGCGTCTAGATGAAGGGTGCACTAGGCACTGATGAAGGCTCTGATTGCATAAGCCACATTCACAACCTCCTCTTCATTTGCATCTTGTGCACAGTGGCCAGTTTCCAAACCTCCAACCTACGACTTTAACCAGCTGTTTGATCATTCATGTGTTTAAATAAATTTGTGTGGCTAGGTTTACAGTAGGTTAGATTCAACACTTGCTTTTATCTTGCTCTTCTTACCCCTCAGGGAGAGATATATTATTCACTTTACCATGGAGAGGAGGTCATTAGATTTTATCTGGAAAATCCGGCGTTGCATTTTAACGCAGCTGCCTGCGTACTGTGGTAGAACTTTCCTAAATGAGACCCATGTCCTATCAAGTGTGTCAAATTCCATTGCTATACTCTCGTCATTATGAATACAATGAAAACTGATTAACTAAATTACATCCTCTGGGAATAGTGACCATTAAGAAACAGAAACAACGAATTACAAAACAAAAAAGGATATTTTTTTTCCTCCATGCGTATCTCTAGCTGGTCTTCATGGAGAACATGGCTGGATTTGTTGTTTCGGTAATTCAGTAATAGAGCAGTTGGATAAGGTTCGGTGCCGGTGTCAGCCTGCCATATGGGAGAGAGAACAATTATATTGTTCTTACCGCCTTGCCCGGCAGCAGTTGGATCTAAAACCTTGGCTTTTTTCATCATCTTGATGCAGTCCAATGGCTCAAGAAATCAGAAGCTTCTCTGGGTGTGAGAAAAGCAATATGAAAGGTCAGTTCAATTTCAGTCTTATTAAACATTTGGATAGATTAAAAATGTTTGCACAATACAAGACGCAATTAGAAAATGTATGAAAAAGATAATTTTATAAATTAATCTGTCTAGGAAAATTGTCCCATGTGCTTCTGCAACACTTATCCTCATTAAGCCCAAAGCCCAAAATAGGTAAAACTGAGCATTTGCACATTAAAATAACCTATTAAGTGCAAACGGTTTAGGGAAAAGAGCAATTCAGGTGAAATAGGCACAAAGATGAAGCAAAGTAGGACGGCGGTTATCCCATCTGTTGGGATGTGATGCAGTGTGACAGTGCAGTGCATTATGTTCCATTAGAGAGGCTTTGGGCCTAGTCAGCAAAACCTCCACGGCTCTAGTCATTCATCTTTTCAAATCCACTCACATATATGGTTCAGATCCAGTCAGTGTGTCCTCACTAGTATGCTAGCACAAGTGTAGCCATAATATGGGATTTTGACATGTTTGGATTTAACTGTCTCCTGCAGGGAGACATATTGGCTTTGACGAGGTTATCTGAAAATATTTAAGTGAGCATATGTTTGAGATTTTTAGCTTTGCATACCTAATTTTTAGCTCTCCAAAACCTAGTGTACTGTCTACTGCCTACAAACTCCATTTGTGCTGTTTTAAACGTTTGTCTGTGTAAACAAATGGTGGACAGATATCTTTGATTCATGTGCACTGCTTTTTAATTCACAGTGACAAGTAAGCAAGCTGTTTTTGAAAGCAAGAACATGTCCTGAGTGAACTACTCCTATAAGGCAGCGCCCTAACTGAAATGAAATGCTCTGCAATTGATTTCAATACAATTTGGAGTTAGCATGTAGCTAAAGCCACATTGTAATAGTCAAACAAGCAAAAAAAAAAAATTGCATACAGAAATATTGGGCAAACTTATTCAATGTTTCAGTATGGAATTGACATTTTCTCTGAGCACCCATTTCCGCCAAGGAAGAAAAAATTAAAGAGCTAATTGTGATGATTTCACAACACAGACTTTTTTTTATTTTGAGTTCATGTCTCAGAATTCAGATTTTTTAAGAAAATATAAACTCAGAATTGTTTTTAACTCCCAGTTGAGTTTATAAACTCAATTCTGAAATGAAAAGTCGGAATTGTGAGATATAGACCCCCAAATGCGAAAACAGTCAGAATTGTGAAAAGTCGCAATCACCTTTTTTATTTTGTGGCTGAAACAGGCTTCCATACATTACAGGTTTCACTGCTTATTTAAGGGTAAGTGCAATAATTTTGGCCAAGCGATGGAAAAAGCTGTCTGGGTTTCGGACAGAGATTGTTTATTTGGAATGATCTAGTAGTCTAGGGCCCTCAATGACTCCCTCTCTTGTTGTTGACTCCTGCTAATGGTAGTCTCAATCTCATCTCAGATCCTGAACGAAGCAGGTTGTTCTATGCAGTGGCTATCTTTTTCAATAAATAACTCTATGAAATTGCATTCTATGCTACATCAGTCATCTGACCGAGTGCCATATTCCATACACAATAGCATGCTGATTGGCCTCTTATTGAGATTGCACAGGGCATAATGAGATATAAATGCAAGCGGTTTGTGGATCACAAGCTGCTGAAATCTGACATTTGAGTGTCATCCTTCAACATGCATGTGATTCATTGCACTCATCATTATGCATGGTTTGCCTTGTCATTTCGGTTGGCGTAAAACCTGACAGTTATTATTTCAATTGGTTGCATCATAGAGAGTAACACTATGGCAGTTATATTACTGCTTCAGATAGTAATAAAAAAATTGCTAATAATGATCAGCTTCAGGTTGAACAAGTGAACGCATGTAGCATATAATGAAGTCCTGGTGACACCTAAGTTAAGTAATGTTGAATTCATTTATGTTAGTAAATGCATTAAGCATCATAAACAAAAAAAAACAACAGCATTTATTAGATCAGTGTTCATTTACTAATACATTTACACTATACCATTACAAGAAGCCTAAATTAGCATTAGTTTATATTGTTTACTATAATCATTAACCTAGATCAATAAATGCTGTAAAAAGTTTCTTAATGATATCTAATGTATAAACTAATGCTATAAATTGAACATTTAACCACTATTATGCCAGTGGTCTCAACTGTTGGTCATAACTCAAAAATGGGTTTCAGGTCTGTTATGAATCTGAAAGGGTTGTGAACAGCAGGGGAAAAAAATGCTAAATATAAATAATAACCTTTTTGGGATCTTATATGATAGCAAAATAAATAGCAACATCACTTTTTAATAAGAAAGGGAATATGCTTCCCATATGTTTTGCTATTCAACAGCTGTGCATCTAACCAAATTCATTATTTTAGTGCAAATTCATCTGTCACTTGGCAGAAGTAGCCAAAACAGGTTGTGTGACATCACTTCATCCTCAAAAACCATGAACAATATGATGTAAGTTTGAACAAAATGGCCCCAGACTAAATTAAATACAGCTCACTTTAAGCGAGAGTAAACATAGTTTCTGCCAACCCCAATTTGTTTTGTGCCGAGAGCATGGAATCTATCAAAATTCAAGAGGCATTTAGAAAACAAAATAGTCCATTTCCGTTGGTTTTGTTTGATAAACGGTTCCGTTACCGTATTGGGTCACCACTTGATGTCCAGTTTAAAATCTGGCTGCTAAAACAAAACTATTCGAGGAACACTTTTACACATTCTCTGATTACACCACAAGGTCTTCAGAATGACAAATTATTTGAACACCCATGTCGGTTTTCAGTTTGTCCTGAACAGACCTTGGCTTCAGTTCATTTTGGAAAACAAGCTATCTAACCCTCCTAAGCAAAATATCCCCACACTAAAGCTTGCCAAGCTGAGGGTCTTCAGTTTACACGCAACCTGAGCTTCACACCACTCAGCGTAATCACATGCTTATATGGAGACAAGAAAGCACTCCATCCCACTGCCATCTTGGGCATTCTACACTTTAAAGTAGGTATATTCCCATCTAACTTAACAAATTAGTGGTTTATTGTGCAAAATTCGCCTGTGTTAGCTTAGCTTCCAGGATTTTCCACCTGTATCTCAGATCAGAAGAACTGCTGCATAAAAGGAGACATTTTCATCGTGCTGAGAAACTGGAGCCATGCTTCATAACATAATTACATGCCAGCGGCAGGCCGGGCTGTATAGCAGTAATAACAGTGCATGAGTAAACTACCACTTCACACGACTATATGAAAAGCAAGTCTAATGACATGCTCAAGTTTTAAACTATACCGCTAACCTTTTTTCCCTCTCTCAGAATTGCCCTGCTGACATGTTTAGTAGGACACAGTCATTTGTCAAATGATAGGCTATCATGCCAGCCTAGCACAGCCCTCGGTTGGAGCTAGTTATTTACATTTCTCGAAACTAGTGAAGTTCAGAAAGAGAGACACTTGGGAGTAATAGCATAAGTATCATTAGCATACAATGCATTAAGTGACATTTATGTGAACCCAATGGGTACGTTTTACTCTGGCTATGCCAGAGGGCCTTTTCAATAGTCTGAAATGTCTAAAATTACATTCTCTTTCAAAAATTGACTCATTTTAGAGGATTTAACGAACAAGCTTTAAGAGAAGAGAAGTCTCATTTCCACAGCAGGGATTGTATTAGTAATCGCCTATTTACAACGGTGCACAACTAGGTTTCTCAAACCGCTCACTATATGGTTAGGCCTATAGACGATGCCATCGCTGATGGCTGACAGACATCACGATCTTGAGCTGGCGTCGTGATTCATTAATGCAATACTTTCTCTCACAAGTATATCGTTGGTTAATTGTACTGTATAGAAATTGCGGGCATCGGGGAGCCGCTATTAAAGGAGAATTTCACTTCCAGAACAAAAGTATACAGATAATTTACTCACCCCATTGTCATCCAAGATGTTCATGTCTTTGTTTCTTTAGTCGATAATAAATTGTTTTTTAAGGACAACATTCAGGATTTCTCTCCATATAGTGGACTTCTATGGTGTCTGCGAGTTTGAACTTCCAAAATGCAGTTTAAATGCTGCTTCAAAGGGCTCTAAATAATCTCAGCCTAGGAAGAAGGGTCTTATCTAGCGAAACTATCAGTTATTTTCTAAAAAAAAATTTACAATTTATATACTTTTTAACCTCAAATGCTTGTCTAGTCTAGCTCTGCCTGAACTCTGTGTATTCCGGTTCAATACAGTTAGGGTAATAGTCAGTCTCATTTTCTTCTCCAACTTCAAAATCGTCCTACATCACTGCAGAAGTACCAACCCAGTGTTTACAAACTGTAAAAAAAAGTCAAAACAGTGATGTGGGAATACAGAGTTCACGCAGAGCTAGTCAAGTCCAGCATTTGAAGTTAAAAAGTATATAAATTGTAATTTTTTTTTTTTTTTTTTTTAGAAAATGACTGATCGTTTCAGACCCTTCTTCCTCGACTGGGATCATTTAGAGCCCTTTGAAGCAACACTGGTACTCAATTTTGGAAGTTCAAACTCAAGGGCACCATTGAAGTCCACTATATGGAAAAAAAATCCTGAAATGTTTTCCTCAAAAAACACAATTACTTTACGACTGAAGAAAGAAATCTTGGATGGTAAGGGGTGAGTAAATTATCTGTAAATTTTTGTTCTGGAAGTGAACTTCTCTTTTAATATGTGGGGCATTGAAATAGCTTTTAAATGCACACACACTTTTTACTTTCACTTTCGAGATTTGCGACCACACATACTCTGTGAATACTATGAAGTGTCAGTACTTACCACACAGTTTACGTTTTATTTGTTTTTACAAAATAGGCTCATTGGAAATATATACCTCTATATACATTTCTGCAAAACTGAAAACATGTACTTATATGTACGAATCACTGCCATTTCCAGTTGACACTGGAGGCACAATTACTTGCAGAATATTATATTATGGCTTCAAAACGATTTTAACATCCTGCCTTTGAAAACTGATACTTCTGAACGTTGTCATCACATATACAGCGTCATGTGCATGAGTTTTCAAATTCAGTATCACTGTAAAAAAACAAATTGTTGAGACAATAATTTGTTACCCGGCTGCCTTGAAATTTTAAGTTTAGTCAACTTGAAATGTTAAGTTGTACTAAGTGACAACTTAGATATTTGAGTTGATTCAACTTAAAATTTTAAGGCAGCTGGGTAACTTACCCAGCTTTTAAGTTTAACAAACCAACTTTTGTAAGTAAATATCTAAGTTGTCACTTAGTACAGCTTAACATTTCAAGTTGACTAAACTTATTTGAGTTGACTGAAGCAGGGTAATAAATTATTTTAAGTTGACTCAACAAATTGTGTTTTGTTTTTTTGTGGTTTGCTGGGTAATAGTTTCTGTGTAGTTGGTCTGATGCCAATTTGGTAGACATCGCCCAACCCTATTCACTAGCCAAGCACACACTAAATGCAATATCGATGCAAGTGTCAAGTCTACATTTTGTCTTATAGGGAAGGCTGGCAATGAGCCCCTTAGGTCTCACATTGAAGCAACACATGTTTTAGGTGAGGAAATCACAGCGTTATAAATCTGCCTTCTTGTCAGTACTTTATTTAGAGTAGGGAAGATGCGATTCCACAGGGTGTTTAAGTGAGCAAAATCACCCTCAGTAATAGGTAAGGCCAATTTTGCTCAGTCTATCACCCTCCTATTTCTCTGATTGGCGATAAAATCTCTTCCTCTGTCCTGTCAGCCTTGCCCAGTTAAAATGGCTCCTGTGGATAGACTCTCCAGGGATCTCAAATGTCCCCATGCACCTCTTAACCCTCTCAGTGTGCAGGATAAAAATCTGTGGCTCCCAGAAAGCATTTAAAGATAAATTTACATAAAGCCGCTGTTGGTGCCAAGCTTTACTAGTGAATAATAACTGCTGAGACAATTTGTTGTTTATTTTCTTTTTTATATATATATATTTCAAGAACAGCTTTAAACCTTTAGATTTGCTTTAGCACTTCACCACATTGTAAAGCATTGATGCATATGCCAACAAGAGGAGCTTTTGTGAATTCACTTTATAGTCACACTGAATATTTTAAAGCAATTCCCATATCTATTAAGATTTAATTGTTCCAAAAGGTCTTGTTGCTTTTTTCATGCACAGCCTTATCATCATCACCCAAGAAAAGTGCACCTACATATGCTTATACATGCTTATGCTTATACATTTATGCACCTACATAAATGTATAAGCATTATATATATATATATTATACGTATACTATCTGAACACTATTATTTGCATTTTCTCTTTTATTACAATAGTCTTTTGCATGACTTGCTCTTGTTTAAATTAAAATCTCCAGAGCTTAAAACTGATCAGTTCACTAACCATCAATAAGCAGATAGTTTTTATTATTTTACGGAAGAACCGATGTGTTGCATGACACATCTGCCACACACAAAAAGTATGGAGCTAGATCATCTCACTGATTCAAAATCCTTCCCGTACATTGGCTTTACTGTATCTATAGTTAGAACATCCCTGCAACTGTTCTGATTTGACTTCATGCCACCTGACTTGCGGCTCTTACAGATTCCAGAACCTGAAACCCAAATCTGGAAGACCGACTCGAATGGTTTTGATGTGTGGTAAGAAATTGCATTTAAAACACTATGTTGAGACTAATAATGTTGTCAGATAGTATAAAGTAAGTCTATAAACAGGGAGTAGAAGTATGAAGCAGCACAAGATCATTTTGGATTTTAGAGTCTCTGGTGTTAGAACTCAAAGTTGTCAGCGCTGGATTGTAAAAACTCCACAGCCGCTATATTAAGTCAAAGTACATGATTAGTTCATTCCACCCAACAGAGTGAGAAACTTGCCACTTAGTTTGTGTTACACAGAAAACGTACAAGTGTCTGTTCAAGGTACACAGGGTGATGAGAGAAACTTGGGTATAATACAAAGATATGAAGCTCTTATTGTTTTCTGGTTCTTTGTGCATGTCTCTCATTTCTGACACAACAATAACAAAAAGGCTAAAAAAAAAAATCCCTACCTGTTCACAGTTCTCTGTGCTCCTCTCTTGCCTCTTTCAAAGTGCTCTGGCCTCTTCTGATATTTGAGTGCTGCCTCCAAGTTGTCCAAGGTAATAAATCCTTTGAGCTCTGTGTGTGTGTGTGTGTGTGTGTGTGTGTGTGTGTGTGTGTGTGTGTGTGTGTGTGTGTGTGTGTGTGTGTGTGTGTGTACCTGGTATTCATTACGTTGTGGGGACCAAATGTCCCCACAAGGATAGGAATACCAGTAAATTTTGACCTTGTGGGGACATTTCTCAGGTCCCCATGAGGAAACAGGCTTATAAATCATGCACAATGAGTTTTTTTTGAGGAAGTAAAAGTGTGCACAATCTCCTGTGAGGGCTAGGTTTAGGTGTAGGGTAGGTGTAGGGCTATAGAAATTACGGTTTGTACAGTATAAAAACCATTACGCCTATGGAATGTCCCCATAAAACATGTAAACCCAACATGTACTCAACCTTGGCTTCCGCCAAAAGAAGGCTCCCCTTTTTCAAGGGAGGGTCTATGGGAACACTTCATTCCTGTTGACATCTTATAATTATCAAATGACTTTTGACATGATATTTTCTTAATATTAACTTGGAGGTGTATAATTACACTTCATATTGACAGCCAAATACCAGAATTAATTGGTGAATTGGCTTTATTTGCCACAATCAGCATTAAAATTCTGAAATTACAAAAACAACAAAGAGAACGTTTAGTAATATCTCAGCAGTAGTTTAAATGTTTGATGTTTCTGCTCTTTAATTCCCTTTAAAACAGAGCAATTAAAGAAATCATTTGCGATACAACTGACTTGGCAAAAACTTGATTTTATGTCACCGATAAAATGAAGCATTTTATGTACCTTTAGCTGCACAGAGAACATGGGATCTAAAATACAAGCCAGAGTATCAATCACAGATTTTAAGTCATATTTTGCAGTCATATTTCTTCTGCCTGCTGTCTAACATCATCAATGAACTTGAAGTAAATCGACCAGTAAAGCTCATAATAAGAAAGCAAAGACACATGTACTGTTGCTGAAAAATGTACCTTTTTCATGTTTTTAATATTTTAATAATGCTGTAAAAAAATGAAAGCCTGTTTCCGCCTCTGAATAAAAAATAAAAAAGGTTATTGCAACTTATCTCACAATTCTGACTTTTTTCTTTCAATTGCAAGGTTACATCTTGCAATTCTGACTTTTTCCCCTCAGAATTGTGAGATATAAACTTGCAATTCTGACTTTTTTTTTCTCAGAATTGTGATATAAACAAATATAGACAAAAGCTCGCAATTGCAAGAAAAAAAATATATGAGAAGATATGAGAAAAATTGCAATTACCTTTTTTAAATTTTTTATTCAGTGGCATTAACGGGCTTTCATATAATCCTGTCGTTGTTACGGAAAAAAAACAGCAGCGATGGTTGCCAGAATAATTCTAAGAATAATACAGTAAAACATAAACATATTTACACATCAACTTGTAAATTCTAGTTTAAAACTGTAATTTACAAAACAAACCAAAAACACACTACTATTAAATTGTGTTTTGTGAAACATTAACAAATCACATATATTTTCCACACTGAAGTAAATTAATATATAAAAGGTTAACTTGTCATACACACAAATACTAAATGCCATAATAGTAACAAATATGACAGCATAATAATACAAAGAACATTAAATAAACATGTTATCTAAAACCCTCATATACATACGTGATAGCAAAAATGATTAAAGGGGTCATCGGATGCCCATTTTCCACAAGTTCATATGATTCTATAGGGTCTTAATGGAAAGTCTATAATATACTTTGGTTAAAAATTCTCAATAGTAGTGTAAAAAAACTTGTCAAAATCAGCTTTGCAAAAAATAAACTGATTCTATTGCATGTTTCTTTAAATGCAAATGAGCTCTGCTCGCCCCGCTCCCCCCTCTCTGCCATGGGATGATGAGCCATAATGTTTACTTTAGCCGCATTTAGCGGCAAAACATGCCAAAAAGCACATTATTAAGAATATCCATTTGCAAAGATGCATAAAAAACCCTTCTACTCACTTCTGCTGTTGGTGAAGCTGCAACATGAATGATTCGCACGAACATAGACGCAAATGTAGATCGGCGCTTTCCTTTCAAAAATGAAAGTAACATTAATCCTCTGCGTTTTGCATCCGATGACCCCTTTAAGTAACACAATTATGTGTGTTCACTCATAAGTTCTCACTGTAAATTATAATATTTGTGCTTTTTTACTTCTAAAAATGGTACATTTAACAGTATTGTAAAGTTGCATGAAATTAAAGGTTGGATCTATTACAGGTTTCCCCCGTATATAATAAGGGAACTTAAATTTTTTTCTGTAGCATTTTTTACAGTTAATATTTTTTTTTATAGTGAGCCTATAAAACAGAATGAGCACTTATGCGCATGCAAAAATGTTATTATTATTATTATTATTATTATTATTTTTTTTTTTAGTTTAAATCAAAATATCACAGATTTTCAATGTTTTTTTGTTTTTTTTACCTTTGGCCTTTATGTTTCCATGTGACAAAGCATCATGAAAAAGCCTTGAAAAAAAATCCAATCATAAAATACATGACATTATTATTTTGCATAATTAAATTCATTCAGTAAACAATCCCCTGGGCAATTATGTTTGTGTTTATCATTTAGATTACAATCATGAAGTGCAGCAATAATTGCATTTAAGTGTTAGGAAAGCAATACTCCTCTCATTTCAGCCAGATAAAACAGGTATTTGTGTTAGAACATAAATATAATCTCCTCCATAATTATCAGATGTGTTTATGGCCACATTTTAGATGTAAAAAGTGTAGTGTGCATTAGTGTACCCATGTAAGTTTGTTGTTACTCGTGTTTCACTGCAATCTCCTTGACATTCTGTCCATTCAGTTCCTGTGTACTTGGAATTGAATCCAACACATAAACCATTGAATTGCGTCTGAAATGACCTGGGTGTTCTGGGAAGCAGAATATCATTTCTCCTGACCACATGAAGGCTGACCTGGAGCACTCATGGTAAGATGTGAGAAAAGATGGCTAATCCTCTCGGAGTCATGAACCACAAAGGTCACTGTGTCACTAGTTTTTATTACCCTCTCATTAAACTGCACCATGGCCTTGCTGCTCAGTCTGCAAATGGAAGCAGGACGAATGGGTGACATTGCACACTGAGCAAAGTTATGTAAGGAAGGCTTAAAGTCAAGAAGCCTGTTCTCTGTTGATGAATGATTGATTGTTATTACCTGCAGTCGCTCTTGCTATGAGCAACAATCTGTACATATTGTATAGACACAGAACAAATTTGTTCGTAATCAGAAGACTGCCAAGCATGATAAACAATAGCTGAACAGTAACTGCATTTGTCTTGAGGAACATTATTTGTTTGACAACATAAAAACTTAACACACTAAAATCATATCTCTTCAAACTCACTATAAAAAATATATTTTTTGAAGTTGTAAATAAAATTATAAAATGTAATTAAAACTATAACATTTTATATGAATTTAATTATTGGAGTATGTTTTACATACACGTTTCACATTTATTTCAGTCTTTCTAATTATGTTTAACTCAACTTAATTTCTGTTTCTTTGTGATTAATTGTGAAATTTATTATATATAAAATTCTCAGTCAATTAAATTTTAATAATTAAAACTTGATGGTTTTTAACAATAATAGGGCCCCTTGAAATGTGCTTCTGTTTGCTTATTTATTAATTCATTCATTCATCAAAAATTCTGTGTTATGTACTTTAATCTTTTGGGTAGTGAAACTATTACTTTGAACAATCATTTAATTTATATTTTATTCAAATAAAAAATTAAAAAAACATGTTTTTTATATTAAAAAAGTGCTGGACAATAGAGGTTTACTATTAAAATTTAAACATGGAAGAAATTTTGTGATTATTCCTTAAAAATAAAGATTTAATAATAATTTTATTATGGTAGTAAGATTTAAGACATACATTCTACTATACAATAGTAATATATTTTTCTCACTGTTTAATTAAGTTAAACCAAACTTTTTTTTTGACGAGTTGTGAAGAGTTTTGATTGTGTATATATATATATATATATATATATATATATATATATATATATATATATATATATGATGGTATTTTTCTCAACTGAAACAGTCAAATGCTCACAAAGTGACTCTATAGCAGTTCTGACAATGTTGTTCATGTGTTTATATGTGTTCATTTAGTAAGACATGCAGCAGATGCTGAAAACACGTCACGTGTGCTTAAGTAGGTGAAATCGTGCGTCTACGCTGTTCATTTACACAGAGACAAGCAAAACATACAGGATTCATATCTAAATACTCTTTTCACAGTACACATTGCCATTGATTTAAATGTACTGACCTATTTTTGATTTTCCATTAAATTACTTTTTTATTTAAAAAGTGATCAGTATCAAATCTGCTTGCAAAATATTAATTTATATGACAAATACAATATTAAACATATTTCTATTACATTATATCGTTCATAAAATCACTGCATACTAAAATTAACCATATTAATACATGGAACAGAACCACTATTTAATTAGATTATATCACGTCACAATATGACATTCACAAAAATTCACACCACAGCAGGTTAAAATAATACAGATGGCCCGAAAATGAACTCATCTTAAAACTCTTCAGAGGATATTTGCACCTTCTGTGATGCTTTGCACTTGGTTTACAAGTTTCCATTTATATATGACAATCTCTAACAAGTGAACACAGCTGGTGGCCCTGGTAGTAAATGAACAATGTTCAGAGAATCACAGCATTGCCAAACACACTGAATGTCAGTTGCATGACTATAATGTTGTTTTGTCTGTGTTGTATTCAGTTCTGAAGATCAAAAGGTCTTGAAGTAGTAAACTGAATGCTGTAAATGAAATGAAAAAAGTCAACTACTATTTTTAAATAATACAGTATATGCATCATTTGGAAGATCAAACAGAACATGCAGATTTGTGCATTAAATGATTTATGCGCATTAGCATTGAGAATAGAAATCCTGAGAAGTACACATTAAATGTCAAACTGTATTGTTTTAATATACTAAGGAAATACAACTGATGAGCTTCCCTGCATTAATTAATAAAACCATGGCCTCAACATATTACATGACTTGTAATTGTTTTATTCCAGCATTATTCTCTATCTTAAGCTGCCTAACTTGTTAATTAATTACAACATCTGTAGGAAGTGAAAAAGTCAATTATTTTTTCAGGGTGTTAATTTGTGGTGCAAATGCAAATGAGGAAGTAGAACAAGTCTGATTTCAAGGTGTTAGCCAATGGTAGCAAATGAAGTGATTAGCCAAATCCACACGAAATGGCAATCCTGCACCGAAAAGTTATTTCAATGCAGACAAATATTTGTAAACTAGGAATATGTTTCTGAAAATGCAATTAAGCAAGCTATGAGTCAAAACGTACCATTTTTAAACAGTCGAACATCTAAATCTTGTGCCATGTTCTCATTTGAAGGTCTCATTTGTCTTCTTTCTAGACCTAATAGATATAATAATCTTATTTACACAAATGTAAATGTGATCCTTTGCAAGAGATGTTTTGTCGATTTGCTGTTTGTCTCAATTGCGAGTCCAACAAGTGGATTTTATATTCCTCTTCCATCACATGCTCTCATTCATCATTCACACTTTCCCCAATGTGACAACCTGTCAGCTCTGTCACTTCAGTAATTTCCCATATTTGTTTATTTTTGATCTTTCACACCCCCTCTTGTTCTATAAAAATAGCTGAGATAACCCTGTGTATTTGCACCATCATCCAGACTGTAACAGCCAAATGGCATGTTTTTCTCTCTCGCTAGCTGTAATCATATTGAACTGACTTTGTTTAAATATGTTTGAAACTTCAGTTATGATGACTCAATTATACTTCAGAAAAATATGCGGCACTCATGAGGTTTTCTGTTTTTGTTTTATTTGTGCTTCAGTGGCCCAGAAAATCAAAAGTTTGCAGCGAACAACTATACATAAACCTTTATTTTACAGCTAATGTTTGCATGGCTCATGCCTCACAGGAAGCAATTGGTTTTCTAGTTAGTCCTTGTCTAGAGTGGCGACTCTCGATGACTTGTAAGCAACGGTTAGGGTGACATCACTCTTGAAACCTTCAAGTGGCAAAAGGTCACCCACTGAAGCCCTAACACGGGACTCCAGATTTACAGCACATTCAGGACAGCCATTCCAACGCAGCGTGCACAGAACAGAACTCCAGACAGAATGTAAATCAGCAGTTATTTTTAGGGAAGACCTCATTAAATGACTGGCTGTGGAGAGGTTACTGGAAGGTGAGAAAAGTTTGCCACAGAGACATTGCGTCAAGGTAATCCGGATCTATTGACACCCCATGATGTTGTCGTTGAGGGAACATTTATATAATTGCAGTCTATTTACAGAAATTACTGGCAGATTAATAATATTCACCCTTTATCATTTTTTAAAATACATTCAAGAGTTTTTTAAATATAAAAACACTTGGAACATGCAATTTTTATTTTTATAATTTATTAATTATAAACTTTTTTATTTTTTATTATTTATTCTAATATGCTAAGTTGAGTTTGTACCTCACAATCATTTTGATATTGCTCTAGTTCCAGGCTGACGTTGGCAGTTCAACAAGGAACGCCAGGGGTCAAATTGGGCCGAAAAGATCCAGAACATCATTCTGGCACCTTTGATGCAAAAAAGACATATATAAATTAAATCCATCCATGTATGCTCCAGGCCAGTTTTTGTCTGATTTAGTATGCACATTCTGCCTCCATGTAGCAAGTGTACTGACTTAAACAATATTTTGCTTGGTCTGTTAAGAAATGTATCTCTAGACAGATATTTACATAATACTTTCAACATATGTACAGTATAAGCAATTATGCTTTTTTTTTTTTTGAGGATTTTGTTACCTTACCTCTAAAATTACAAATTTAAGCATAGTAGATAAGTTTCCAGAACCATCTGCATCTCTAAGATGTCTGGATATCTTTTTGGTGGGACAAAGAAACCCAAAATTAATGAAATTGTGAGATGCCTGAGAATATTACATTAAACTTTTGGTAAGAAACAACAGTATATTAAATTTGTGTTGTAGCACAGGGACTAATGCAGTTTTTTTAAGGATAAATCACAGTGTTTGGACAGAAAAATGGTGTATGTGCGTAATGAAATGTCAACAGCTTATCTGTGAATTTCAGCTCGCGAGGATACATTTTTAGAGAGGCACCAAAGTTAATCAGTTGGAATTGCTGCATCTTGCAGTTATAAATATGTCATGTCACGCATGCAAATATTCATTTCCAAATAAGATGTGATTCATCATGATAATCTGTAAATACCACTGCTGTCTGTTTCTGGCCGTAACAGTTTAAATGATGATCTTACAGCATTTTGATTACAAACATGATACCGTATATACCAGCTTAGCTGCAGTACATATTTTCAGCACCAATTAATTTCAAAACCTAAAATCTAATTGTGGTCTTTCAGACTGGATTAATTGCTTACTCATTTGTTCAAAATGCTTCCACAGGCTGCAATTTTGGTGAGCAAGACGCTGTATTGCAGAGAAAATTGTTTTAATGCTTTTGCACTCAGGCCTGTCTTAACTTCTCAGTGGCATGTTTATGTTGGAAATCTAGTTCAAGAGTCTATTACCCAGCTCTCCCATGGCTAAATGATAACCAGTGAGAGGGTATTAGAAGGCTTCCAGCAGGTCAAAGCTTGATTCATTTGAAGTCACTGTGAGTGAAAAAATGAATGGTTTCCAAAATCAATCATGAGGCTACAACTGTTTTACATTCTTCTATATTCACACAACTTGGAAACACCAGGTGCACTTAACTTACAAAACCGCCATAAATAGGCTATTTGAAAGCAGAGCAGCAAAATCAACACTAAGCTATATTCCTACCTTAAAACACAATACTGACCAATCACGCAGCATTTTTTCCCTCAATATCAATAATAATAAAAAATTTCCTTAAATAATAATAAAGTGCCTGCCCACTCTCATGAAACAATGTGAATCATTTAATTAACACTGTATGCTCTCAGATTACTTACATTTTATGTATATACTGTATACACAACAGTTATTTAAGGTCCTTGAATATGAAGCTGAGAGTAGTGTGATATTCTAGTGATATCAGAACTCCATTTCACCATTTGTATCACTTCGCTTGCAGTATTTCTCAAAGCAAGTATCATGGAGGACGCCCAAATCCACTATGATTTTATAAATAATATTGTTTTCATGCCATGGAATATAGTTTTAAGAGATTTTTAGGTGAGAATGTACTTGTTCAGACTTTAAATATACAGTTTGTTAAGATAATGTCTATTTAATCATTTGCTTTCATGTTTTCAGAGATGTGAGCTCCAGGGCATCAGTAGCCGTTTAGCGATCACAAACCCACCAAGAGCAGCTTTACCTCGGCCAGATCTTCTGGTATTTGCTGCTGAATCTGATGTCGCTATAATGGTTAAACATGAGATATAATTCGTTTTGAGTAAATAAGGGGCAGTCTTTGGTCCCATGAATCTATTATTTGTTCCTGAGCAAATACTGTTTTGGCTGGAGCAAAATCTCATGTTCTTTTTAAAGTAAATTTAATGTGGTCTATCAGTGCTACCTTTGTACTTTTGACTAAATTTCCTAGTAACTTTTATCATGGCTGTTGTTGTTTATTAAATATTATTATTCAAAAAATAATGTTTTTTATAAATAACAGAAGTATTTAATGATAGTATTTAGTAGGGCTAACTAACTGTTAGTCGACGAGAAGAAGCTTGGTCGACCAAAATTTTATGAATAGTTTAGTTGCAGAAAAAAAAAAAACTTTCACAGAAATTGGCAAAGCTCAATCTAATGTTAACTTGTAAACTAAAAATGTGCACTATTCTAGTGTGTGTGCGGAGTGTGGAAGCGGAATAGTAGCGTGCTAATGACAGATGGAGGCGCTGGTGCAGTCACTTGGGCTTAGAATACTATGTCATTTTTGGTCATACAGATAAAGTAATACATGTTTCGAATCTGTAAACACTCTACGTTTATTAGTGTGCACTCACAATAATAACAAAACACTGCGCTTTTGTAAAAGAAAGCAAACAAAATGTGCTTTCTGCCGTCTCAGTCTCTGTGAACTTGAGCGTGAAACTTCAAAACTCTGTGTATACTTGCTTTAAAGACATGAAAAATATATCTATAGAGAGTGAAATGTCTACTTTCAAATGAACCAATTCAAATATTCTCAGATGATGTAATCCATATAAAAACGTGCATACAGGCACATCACTACTATGAGGAAGACGAGTCAGTGTCGCTGACCTCATCTCCTAAGCTGAAAACAAAGAAACCTTGTATCAACATATTATTAAAACGTTAATGCAGTGTCCTTGCTGTTTTTCCCAGACACATTCATAATTACTATATCTGCTGGTGTGCTGTGGCAAGCTTTTTTTTTTTTGTATGCGCTTGAGCGCTTATTAGGTTATGTAGGCAATTAAAGGCTCATTATTATGATTTATATGGTAAAGTTGCGACTAATAGTTGACTAGAAAAAAATCTTTAGTCGAGGGAAGCCCTAGTATTTAGTATTGGGAAACACTGTGTGTGTTTGTGATGGTGATTTTAGTTACATTATTCCGCTATTAGATTCCGACTACATTATTTTTACGTAGACTTTTTTGCTATTACTTTTAACAGCACCTTGTAAGACACAGCCAACAAACACACTGAGCAGTGCTGTCATCAGAAATCACTTAACAGACAAAAGGATAGTATGACAAAGATATCGCTTTCCTCATCAGATTTTTCTCTTGTTGTTGCTTCAAATCCAAGTTCATAATGTGATTCACTTTGTAGCTGGGTGGATTAGTTCATGACTTATAACACTTTATCTAAGACTTTTTAAAATCCCTATACTTCTGTAACTAAGGTGGCTGAAAATGTGGGTGGTTGCACTCTGTACATCGCAGCATTAATAAGGAGACAACTACAAGTTTTTGCTGCAAATCGAGTTAATTTAGTGGACTTCTATTTTCATTTTGGTATTGTTCTTTTATGGATGAATAAATATGTTTTGAATGTTTATGTTAACCAATTATGGTTTATGACTTTTTTTTGTAATGCAAACTACTGCACATATACCGCCTGTTTCACACTAGAGGCATAAGCAGCACATATGGCCATTAAGCTAAATGTGTTCTACATTACTTTTTTCTTCTTTTTTTAGCCAATTTATGACTACATTTTACTGTTTACATTCTGCAAAGCTCCTCTGAGCGACTATCAGTAACCAAGGTGGGTGGAGCGAAGCTTTAAGTCAATTGTATAATCCTGATAAATAATACCCTGATCTTAACTTTGAATGCTGACACCAGAACAATCCCAACCTTGAACGCGACCCAAAAAGCCTGACATATTGCTACCAGCAACATCATATCACGAGTGCCACATGAACGACTATATGCATGTATTAGGTACTAGATATAGCCTCCAGTGCTGCAGTTGTCGATCAAACCCACCTGGAAGTACTATCAGAGGAGTCCTCCACAGAGGGAGGGGAGCATGTGTGGGTGGCCAGCATGGTATTTTCTGTACGTCATGTGATCAGCGAGGGCAGGTTGAGCCGGGTGGGGGTGGGGCGCTGAAAACCGAGATGTCTCTATTTACAGCTGCAGTCGATGTGCTTCATTTTTCACCCCTAGCCAACAGCTAATTGACGAGGTATTTGCCCCGCGCTCAATGTGATTTTTCGTACATTCTCTTGTTACCCATTAGGCAATATATTTTCGCCATCTCATCCAAATATTTAGTGTCCCTGTCTTATCTTATTTGTATTCTCTTTCTTTCCCTCTCTATAGGAGGCTAAATCAGTAGCTGTCCCATGAGGATTCCGCCTGTCGTGTGAATTCTTTAGGTCTTTAGCCAGAATCTCACAGACATAGTGTCTTCTCTGTTGACATGACCCTACCGCCACTGGTGCACTTGTGACGCATCTAATTAACGGCACTAGATCCCGTGTTACGACATGAATAAATGCTTTTAAAAGGTGAAAGTTCACTGGGACCTGACTTGGCTGCGTGTCAGAGGGGTATCAACACAGTCTTGTGATAAAGCAGACAGCCTTGGTGTATTATAAGCCTGGAATGTTTCAAGCCTGGAAAGTCAAAGTCTGCAGGGCTGGAAACCAGTGAACAACCTCAAGGGGCTTAAGATTTAACTTTGATATATATGCTTTCAATAACAAGATGACAAATAGACTTTATGATGAATGTAATGTAAATATATACTGTAACATGATAAATTTACTGTGTGACAAAAAGCATTGCATAACAGCGTGATACATTGATACATAAGCTGTTATGAAACACATATGTATTTTCTGAGTCATCAGTGTTTTTTTTGTTTTACATACCACTTAATTTGACATACCAATGTAATTTTATTTACATGAATGATCTGTCACCAATTATATATTCCATTCTATAATTTATATTCATTATACAAAATACATAGCTACAGAAAATGATAAAAATATATATAAATTATAATTATTATTGCAAAATGTTAATGTAATTTTACATGGTGTAATACTTTTAGTGTATCATGTTATGGATTAAAAAATATTTATAATTAGAAAATTATCTAAAATATAACAAAAATGTATTATCTATATATTTATAATATTTCATATAATTTGTACAAAATATTTAGTATGGTTCGAAAATATATTTTGATAATTATAGAAGTATCTCAAATATAACAAAAATCTATTTTATATATATTTTATAATTTTTACAAATATTTTATAAGGTCCAAAAAATGAAATTATTTATCTATGCAAATATATTTAAGCTTTTCTCAACTAGAATTTAGTCTGACATGCTGTTTTGGAAACCAGACCAACTAGGAAATAGGAAAAATGTACACATCTTCATTCTGTTCAAAAGTTTACACCCCTGGCTCTTAATGCATCATTTTCCCTCCTGGAGCATCAGTGAGCATTTGAATCTTCTGTAATAGTTGCATATGAGTCCCTCAGTTGTCCTCAGTATGAAAAGATGAATCTCAAATTCATACAGTCATTGTTGGAAAGGGTTCAAATACACAAAAATGCTGAAAAACCTGAAGAATTTTTCTTAGGAACAGTGAACTAAACAAAAAATAAATAAATATATATATATAATTTTTTAAAATATTTTATAATATTTTATTTTTGATAATTATAAAAGTATCTAAAATATAACACAAATCTTTTTAATATATATATATATTTAGTCCGACATGCTGTTTTGGAAACCAGACCAACTAGTTTATTAAAAAGAACCGGCCCAAAAGAACAATTTGTTCATTCAATGATCTGGTGGTGTTTAACAGTTCACTGGAGAGGAAAATTATCAATGAATAATGACTCTTCCATTTGTGTGGTGTATTTTTTATAGACTTCTACGGCTTTTTTTCTCATTTTTTAAGCTTAACAGATGTGGTCATTTTGAATGGTCAATATAGGAAAAAGAGCTAAAATTAAAAAAAAAAAATTATAGGTATAATTACACTCAAATTTGAGAGCTATATACCAATGTTAATTTGTTAGTATCTCCATTCACTAATGCCTTTTTGCTTTCTAGTCCTTATGATGTTTATTAATGTCTTACAGAATATATTGTAATTAGAATTTAATTTATATGATCTTTTGCAATTCAGTTGATTCAAATCTTTTGACACTTTACAAGTTGTTCCCAACTGTAAGGCATCAATGATCTGTGAAAACAAATGTTTTTAATTACACTACTAATTTGGTCGCTTGCTGGCTTGTATCTTGCCTTTTGCACATTACGCGAACATCCTATTTCCATCTTTCAACTGGTGTAAATTAACACTGTCACAACACCAACATGGAGTAATTTGCAGTGTACAGCTCCCTAATCGAGATGTGATTACCGCTTATATCCCCCAGAGACCAGTGACAAGTGCACTGGTCAAAATTACCCACTCTCAATCTGCTGACAAGTAAAAAGCGAGAAATTACACCAGATACTTCGGTGACAATCTAGAGACTGGCTGTTAATCAAAGCAACTGTGGTTCGCTCGTAATCAATCAAACAGCTGTGCAGCACGTTTACCCAGAGGCTCTGAGTGGAGAGCACATTGGCCTCCCAGGGTTTTGACGCAGCAGTGCATTCTGGATTCCCCACCGGGTAAAACATATGATATTGACAGTGCTTATTGCTTCATCTAGCTCACCACATTTGGCATTTGATGCAAAATATAATTACATTAGACACATCATATGTGCTGTGAAGTGAGAAACATGGCTGTTTGATTTTACTCATTTTTTAGAGATAAGTGGTTGCGCATATTTAAAGAGAAAATGAAAATTCTGTCATTAATTACTCACCCTCATGTCGTTCCGAAGTCCTTCGTTCATCTTTGGAACACAAATTAAGATATTTTTGATGAAATCTGAGAGCTTTCTGACACAACTGACACGTTCAAAGCCCAGAAAGGTCTGAAATGCTGTTTTGGAAATGAGACCAACTAGTTTATTGAAAAGAACCGGCCCAAAATAACGATTTGTTCACTCAATGATCTGGTGGTGTTTAACAGTTCAATGGAGTGGAAAATTATCAGTGAATAATGACTCTTCTATTTGTTTGGTGTATTTTCTATTGACTTTTTTCTAAGGGCTTTTTTGTCTCATTAATGAAGCTTAACAGATGTGATCATTTTGAATGGTCAATGTGAGCTTTCTGACCCTGCATAGACAGTAACACAACTGACACATTCAAGGCCCAGAAAGGTGGTAAGTCCCATGGTTAAAATAGTCCATGGGACATCAGTGGTTCAACCTTCATTTTATGAAGCTACAAGAATACTTTCTGTTTTCTTGTTAACTTTATTCAACTATTTCTTCTCTTCAAAAATGTACAGGTTTAAAGAAATGAAATGACATGGGCGTGAGTAATTATAATGACACAATTTTCATTTTTTAAATAAATTTACTGACTGAGCTTTACCTGTATGTTCATCACTGAAAATATTCCCTGAAGTAGAACAAAAACAAAACTGTAATCTTTACAATGGTGACTTCAAAAAAGAAAATAAATATTAAAATTAAATAAATAAATAATAAAAAACAGTAATTACCAAATTTACAGACCTTGAAGGCCCTTTTTTCTTAGCCATGGTTTGCGCAATTAAATTAAATATTTTATACCCATTGCCACAAGCTCAAGGCCTCTAGTCAAACTTCTCAAAAAAGCAAAATTCATAAGGCCCAAATTATACTTTTTTTCCAGCACAGCTATCTGATGAGACCATCTATTAGATTGAAAGGTATTAGTAAGTGGATACTTCAGAGCACAGTTATTGTGTGAACATCTGCAGGGATTTCCCACCGGAGCAACACTGCAAGTTAGGGTTAAATGACTTCCTCAAGAGCACAATAATAATAAAGCAGAACGTGATGCGACTAACACTTGAGACCACGTCCACAGTTCAGCAGCTCTGGGATCTGCTCAGCTGCTAAGCCTGTAGTTTATTATGCATAACTGGGGGAAGATTCTGAGTGAATTTATGCTTTGGGAAGAAGGGACATTTCAGCAAATACACTTGACCTGATTCTGCATTTTATGATCCTGTTGGATTCTTTTATTCATTGTTCACTATTGTTTAAGTGCCTGGTCTTCAAAGTTCAGCAAATGTGCTAAAGTCGATGTTCTAAAATTAAAATTTTAATATATTGATTTGAATAATCATCTGTTTTTCTCCTCTCTTCTTGTTCTTTATAGAATGTAATGTGTTATTCAGCCAAATGTCCAAACTGCTTTTAATAGTGTACAGTGACTGTCAAGCTGTAATAAAGGCAAAATGTACCATAAAGGTAATACATATGGCCCTATATATTTTAATGATATTTAATTTTTTTTTTTAAATGTTAACATACAGTTATGGTGAAAGGTTTACACACACCTTGCAGAATCTGCTAAATGTTAGTTATTTTACCTAAATAGGAGGCATCATACAAAATGCATGCTATTTTTTATTTAGTTCTGATCTGAATAAGATGGTTCACATAAGACATTTACATATAGTCTGAGGACAACTGAAGGATTCATATGCAACTATTACAGAAGGTTCAAACGCTCTCTAATGCTTCAGAAGAAAACACAATGCAGCTGTGGATCATTCAGGTAACAACACAGTATTAAGAATCAAGAGGATATAAACTTTTAAATGGGGTCATTTTTATAAATTCAACTATTATTTTCTCTTGTCTTTCATGTGAAATATCTTATTCAGGTCAGTACTAAATAAAAAAAATAACATGCATTTTGTATGATCCCTCCTATTTTAGTAAAATAATTGACATTTTGCAGATTCTGATTCTGAGATTTGACCTCAACTGTATATAATGCAAGAAATAGATCACATTTAAGTTGTCTTCTACTCAAATCCTGTTTTAAAATCTTGTTTCATTGTGTATATATATTGTGTATATATAGTTATAGATTTTCAAAAAGATTATATTGATAGCCTCAATCTACAGTATCAAAATGTCAGCTGGTGCAGCAGGTCCTTAGAGAATTCTCCCGAAGAAAGTATGCCTTATTTCTTCTCTTTATTTAGTTTACTGTGTCTTATGATTGAACTGTCAAAAAAAAAAAATGTCAGCAGCCTTTGCAGATTGAACTCTAACATGCTTTTCTTTAAATCTAACGCCCTATATGTCGCACTCATAAATGTCAATTAGTTCCAATTTAAATGGCTGACTTTATGCGTCTGAGTGTCACCAATGTACATGTCAGTTAGACAGTCCTTTCCACTTTAGGTAGGTGTTTGTGTCCAGAAAAAGCTGCAAAGTGGACTAGACTTTACAAATACTGTATATATTTGTAAAGTCTAGTCCACTTTGCAGCTTTTTCTGGACACAAACACCTACTTAAAGTGGAAAGAACTGTCTTACTGACATGTACATTGTCAGTTATTTGTAAAGTTTAGTACACTTTGCAGCTATTTCTTCTGGACATGCAAATTGACCAACATGGCAAACTTGGCTAAATCCAGTGATTTCATCAATGTGATACTTGGTAAAAACAACTTTATTTCCAGACAGATTGGTGTCAGCCATTCAAATTGGAACTAATTGACATTTTTGAGTGTGATGTATAGAGCATTAGATTTAAAGAAAAGCATGTTAAAGTTCAACCTGCAAAGGCTGCTGACATGATCTTTTCTTTTTGACAGTTTAATCATAAGACACAGTAAACTAAATAAAGAGAAGAAATAAGGCATACTTTCTTCGGGAGAATTCTCTAAGGACCTGCTGCACCAGCTGCCATTTTGATAGATTGAGGCTCGGTGCAAATTGCTTGGCCCGACTATAACTTGACACCTCTGTAACCGTAAACAAAGCCGCTTTTCATCACAGCCTATTCCCAACACCCGAACACATGTATGCCTGCAAATACACATTTACAAAACCTAATCCATTATCCTTAAGTGTTTGTGAATCCCTCTTTCAGACAGAAGGTAGAGTTAGCGCTGCAAAATTAGTCTGAGTCAGGGAATTTAAATAGCTTTAGTGTCTATTTTGTGTGTTGACAGGCTACAGGGCTGTTCGTACAGTACTTACACGGCTTGCCAGAATGTGATATATGAGGCCACAGTACACACGGTAAACACACACCAGCAAATTACCACTATGAGGTGCTGTTTCACTGAAATCAACCTAAGCAGCTGTTTGTTTCAATTTCTTTGTTTAGCTCCAATGTGTCCAAATGGATGTGAATGCAGCTTATTTGAAATGGAATCTGAGATGCAATGTGCATAAAGTCAGACTACATTTAAAATTACCATACATATCACCAATGATAACCCATCTAGGCTATAATGTTACTTCAGTGCACTCAATTTGAAAAAAATATATGGTTTTTACAAAGTACAATCTGTGCTATGAATAGGGATTAAATGTGACCCTGGACCACAAAACCAGTCATAAGTAGCATGGGTATATTTGTAGCAATTGCCAAAAATACATTGTATGGGTCAAAATTATATTGTACGCCAAAAATCATTAGGACATTAAGTAAAGATCATGTTCCATTAAGATATTTTGTAAATTTCCAACCGCAAATATATCAAAACTGAATTTTTGATTAGTAATATACATTGCTAAGACAACTTTAAAGATGATTTTCTCAATATTTAGATTTTCTGCACCTTCAGATTGCAGGTTTTCAAATAGTTGCATCTCGGCCAAATATTGTTCTTTGACAAACCATACATCAATGGAAAGCTTATTTTTGCAGCTTTCAAGTGATGAATAAATCTCAATAAAAAAAAACAAAACAAAACTGACCATTCTGTTTTTCCTGAACGCAAAAGTCTCGTCCGTCTCATAATGGAAAGATGGTTTACATTTGCGGTTTCTAGTGTTTCTAGTCAATTCATATTTAAACAGTTACAGTTGAATTATTTAATTCAATCTTTTTACCCCATTTTAACATGGATTTCTATGGAGACCAGAACATGAGAGCATCCAAACAAATCCATAATGGCGGCGCTCATCGGTTACTCAGGAAAAAGGTGATATAAAACATATAAATGCGCATATAGTGGGGTCCAAAAGTCTGAGACTACATTCAAAGTCTTTCAGTGGAAATTTTGAAGGACTGCCATGTGAATAAGCAAATAAGAAATATTTAAGATACCACCTGCTGAAAATACTGGATTAAAAGAGCTCATGAAGTATAATTATTAGATTATTAATAAATTATTGCACCTCTGCGGTATAATTGATTCTGATTGGTCAGTCACAACATTCTCTGGTTGTATAAGCTGTATATTGGACTGTTGTCCCTGGCAACCATTTTCCTACATTGCTTCATATAGCATGATATGATTGCTTTTATCTCACATATACAAATAATTTAAACTCACATCAATATTTCATGTTTTCTTTTAATTCATTTATTTATCCAGTAGATGTGTAATGAACAGGAAAATTTACAATTCAGGTTTACAATAATATTCCTATTTTGCTATAAAAGCAGCAATATAAATATTAGTTTTATAAACACACACACATGCACACACTAAATAATATTACTGCACATTTATTTTTATATTAATTTTATAATAATAATACTATTAAAATAAAATATTACATTTACAATATTTATATTTAATAAAATAATTGATGTTATATTCATTTAAATAAATAAGTTCTCGTAACTAAGGAGTAACCTTCTTCTGCTATCAAACTACATTGTTACACGCACACACAGACACACAATGTATTGATTTCCGAGAACATGACCTCCTTTGCACAGCATCCTGATCCACCCTTCACTGTACACTCTTTCCATCAGTTTCTAAGCACTGTCAGAGAGATGGAGTAGCATTCCAATCAAGTCCCTGTTTTATGTCCTGTATTCGAGACAGACCTAAATAAGCCTAACATGGCCTATAATTTATGTCTGGTAGCTATGCCGTTATACATCACCGAGTCAAAGCACCGGTGCTTTTCTTTATAGCACCTGTCTTCCTCTGCGCTGTTGCCGCTGATGGCAGATACATCTCACACTTAATAATGGGTCTTCTGAAATGCACATTATGATAGACGGCTGCCTGTTGTAAAAAAATATATCTCAGACAAATGACATTTCTGTTAATTTCCACTGTGCTTTTGTGTCAGGTTCTCTCCTAATCTTCAGGACTAAGTGCCTTTTTGAAGTAAATTTTAAAGGCACAATAGGGAATCTTTTATTTTTTATTTAGCCAAAAGAACACTGCTTTTGTGTTTTTGACCAAGAATATGAATACAAATAAATACAATCACATATTAGCACAATAAGAGGCAATACAGCTTGGTTCTTTTAAAGCGGTCATTAGATGCAAAACTAACTTTTACATGTTGTTTGATCATTATTGTGTGTTGGCAGTTTGTGTACACAACCATCCTACAACGATAAAAATCCACCCAGTGGTATTTTTTTTTTATCTTTAAAACTAATATCCCCTTTTAAAATCAGGTCATTCTCAGCTTCTTGTCATTGTGACGAAACACATTTGATTGACATGAGTGCCTTACCTTAGACCTGCCCTCACTGAACTGAAACAGTCCTAATACAATTGCCATTGTGTCGACTCAGGTGCAGAGGAAGACTCTAATTGAGCAATTAAGGTGTTCTGATGTAATGACATAACATTTACTCCCGACATTTTGAGCCCCTTAAGAGGCAGAGGACAATGCTACTTTTGTTTTTAAAAGGAAAGTGCCAATCCTGATCTACATATGCATCTATGTTCGTGTGAATCATTTGTGATGCAGCTTCACCCACAGCAGAAGAGAGTATAAAGGTTTTTTATGCCTCTTTGTGAATGGCCTTTCTTAATAATGTGCTTATTGGCAAGTTTCACCGATAAACGCAGCTAAAGTAAACATTACAGCTCTAATCCCACAGCAGAGAGGGGCAGGGCAAGCAGAGCTCATTTGCATTTAAAGGGCCCATGCGATAAAATGAGGTGATATTTTGCAGAGCTGATTTTGACAAGGTTAAAATGGTGTATTTTTACACTACTATTGAGAATTTTTAACCAAAGTACATTAGAGACTTTTCATAAAGACCCTAAAGAATCATATGAACTTGTGGAAAATGGGCATCCGATGACCCTTTTGAATATTGTGTGTTTCAGGCTTTAACATTAAATAATAATAAAAAAAAAAACATTACATTTGAGTCTACTTATTAAGATAAGAGTTTGTCTATATTATTATTATGCTTGTATAACTATTATTGTTTGTCATATTCTTTTTCTTGCAGACAAAAAAAAAATCCATGGTTTTGCAACAGACTTGAATCTTCTCTCAAAACCTGTGGTTTACTGAAGAGAGCTGTGCTATCACCTTTCTAAGCAATCTGACTTTCGGTGTTTGGTTGACAGTAGAAAAATAAGTGGGAAAAAAAATCCCAAAGATTTACAACATACGCCAAGCAACCGTATTGCAGTGTGCCCAAGCCATATCTCACATAAACATTTGACGCTTTGCCAACATTGCAGAGATGATTTTTCAGAAAACAATGAGTTTTGAAAAATTTCTTTATTGGAAATTATTTATGTATAAAAATTAACATGCTTCACATACCTCATATGTCTTATTTTACAAATACTTTAATTCAGGCACTGTTTCTGACGTTTTTTTTTTTCTCTTTTAGGATGAAAAGCAAACATTAGCAATCAGGAACACACATTAAGTTGCCATTTACCACGGTCAACATAGACATTTTATTCTGCAGCACAAACAGTGCAAAAACAAAGAAGAGAGGAGAAATCATAAGAACTGAATCTTAAATTCACAAACATCTAATCTGAGACAAATCCGCTTGTCTCTCTCTATCACCTGACATTTCCAGATCTGAATACAGGATCCTGTCATCTACTCCATCAACCGAGCTTCTCAGAACCGCCAGTTTACTTGAGATTGGTGACTGTTCCAATTTCTATAGAAGAGTCTTCGATAGCTGTATTTGTATGAGAGTAAATTGCTCGCGCCGCCCCGGTCCAGTGGACGCCGGTTCCGATATCTCGGGTGTTCAACGAACGTCACACCATTTCTAAATTGTGATTTCAGATTTGCACAGGTGACTGTGACAGCTATAGCACATTTTGACAACAGGGCAAATTTGAGTTCCTCAAAGGTGTGTACTTATGCACAAGCAAACATTACTCCAAAGAGCACTTCGTACATCTTCAACAGTTTCACAAGGCCCATGGTGAGGTAACAATACAGCAACATAGTTCTACAGCATTCCAGAAGGTTCTTTTTTTTTTTTTTGAAAAAAGGGAAAGAAATAAAGAAAGAAAAAACAACACAGCACATGATGTCAAAACCAGCATGCTCAACATCTGTAAACAATGGTCACTGTCTTTGCTGTTGTCATCACCAAGGAGAAAACAAGAGGAAAAAGCTCCAAATGATTTTTTGATACTTTTTTCTTCTTCTTTTTTTTTTTTTTTCAAAACCACCACATAGTGTTAGCGTCAATGAAACAGCGGACACTGACATGTTGTCCTTAATTAGTGTGTATCACTTTAACAATGACATCTGGAATAGATAGAGCAAGCTGTAATGGAATAGTCTGGGTGACAGACCGTCATTCCGACATCACCGTCTCAACAGTCTCGGCCTCCCCAGATGCTCCCTATGTGATTTCACATAAGCTTCATTAATGGAAACATGTCTGTGGGGGTCTTCCAACCATCCGCTATCTCACTTCCGTAAGTGACATAACGTAAGAGTGATTTATCTTGAAATGCTGTCATCCAGGGGTCACTTCTGGGATTTGGTAGTGGCCTTTTTTCACTTACCTAGATTGCGTGGTTGCTGTAGCTGATGTACGTTTGTTTAGGGCTGAGTCCTGCAAGGGAAGAGAGAATGTCAGTCTCAGAAGTGCTTGCAAAAAATTTTAAATAGTTGAAGCTTATTTCTTCACTGGAACAGATTTGGAGAAATTTAGCAATACATCCTTCACAGTGAATGGGTGTCGTCAGAATGAGAGTCCAAACAGCTGATAAATCACAATAATCCACACGACTCCAGTCCATAAATTAACATCTTGTGAAGCAAAATGTTGCATGTTTGTAAGAAGGCATTCCCAAATAGAAATAAAGTATACTTGAATGCACTGAAAAAATACTTACAAGCAAGTAGAACATTCTTATATTTATTTGTGCTAAACAAAATTATTAAAAGTTATACATTATACTGTAAATACACTAATTAAAAGTATACATCTCTACTTCAGTGGTACTTCAGTGCATTTGAAAAAGTATACTAAATACTACTAATACTTGAATTGATTTTAAGTGCATTGAAATAAAGTATAGGGTACAATTGGGCTAAATGTACGCCCTAAGAAAATAAAAGTGCTTTTCACTGTGCCCAAAGTGTATGATTGAAGAAAAATATATGTTTGTATTGAACATTTATAAAGCAGATTTTGTGTGAAAATAAATCATACAAGTCATTTTTTTTGTTTAAAAATCGTAGAAATGTATGAGGTGTCAGAAAACTTGTTCAAATACTTGTTCAGAACTTTAGTGTTTAATCACTTTAGCAAAGTTTGTACTATTTTCTACTTATTTTAATAAATACAAGAATAAATAATATATTAATATATATACTGTCATTAAAATATGTAAAATAAAACATTTTAAAATGCAGAAATCATTTTAAAATGTAAAAAAAAAACATTAAAAGAGAATCCCATAGTAATATAAAATAGATTTACAGTAGCAACAACAAATTATATTTTATTATATGATTAATGTTAAATATGATGGTTTCATTCTAAACATGGTGATTATCTTTAAGATGGACACCCAACATAATATGTGATATTTATCATCTGAATCTAATGTCATGTCAGCAAATAAAAAAAGTCCCTTCTACTGTAAAAATATATTGAGTAGTTTTACTAGTGTATTTCTTAAAAGTGTGCTTAGAATGCTTTAAAAATTTGTTCAATCTTAGACTTTCACATAGTAATCCTACATTTAAAAGGTGATTTTAATAAAATATATTACTATTAATGCTATGTACTAGTTATAAACAACTGTGGTAAGTACACTTAATACAAATGCACTAATTAGCACTAACACTTAAATTGATTTTAAGTGTAGTCAGATATAGTACACCACCCAGGTGAAAAATGGGCAGTAAAATACACTTTATTTCAGTACACCTAGTACACTTCCCCAATGTGCTTATAGTGCTCTATTTTCACACACCAATTATGTACTTAATATACTAAAAATCATTCTTTAGTACATCTAAGTGTACTCAACTGTGCTATTTTGAGACATCATGAATATGAACTAAAATGTGCTTTTAACATACTATCTCTGTATTAAAAAATATATATATTTCTATGTATGATGAGTATATTTAAAAGTGTATGAATAGGTTCAAGTGTACTTCAGCTGGTAACTAAATACATTTATTTTAATACAAAGAGTCTATAATCAAGTCAGTGAAAAAGCCCATTCTCTGTTGTCCTCTCAAAATCCACTGACAAAAATATGTTTGGACTGCTTTGTTTGAAAACTGTGTTTGATCTGTGCTGTGCATACATCTTTCCTGATTCAGACTTTTTCCACTGGAGAAAGCAAAGTTATGGATAAAGGAATTGCTTGAAGGTAAAAACGTCTTAGATCTCAAATCTTGTTTTATTTATTACAAACTTTTCACTTCACAGGATGTTAACTGATGGACAGGAGTCATCTGGATTTCTTGTCAATTACTGTGATGTTTTTATCAGATGTTTGGACTCATTCTGACAGCACCCATTCACTGCAGAGGATCCATTTGTGAGCAATTGGTGTTAATTTTCTGCAAATCTTTTTAGATAAAGAAACAAACTCATTTAAATCTTGGGTGGCCTGAGGGTGAGTCCATTTTTAGCAAACTGAACTATTACTTTAATAACGAACGCTGTTGCTTTATTAGAATTTTTCGATGTGAAACACCAGAGGTATAATTCAGTAGATAGCATTCACAGGGACCTTTATCAAAGCCAGAGTGGTTTGGCGCAGAACCTCACATTTTATTTCTTGTCAGGTCCTTTTGCAATACGACGACAACTTTTTTGATATCGCTATTAATTTGCCAGAAGTCAAGTAGTGTGTCTTGTTTGATATCAGACTCTGTCTTTCTTGATATCAAAGTACGGATTACGTGACTGAAACCGTTGTCACCTTTTGTACACGAGGACAGTTTAATACCTTCACAAACATGCAAGATACCAGTGACAAGTGTGCTATTAAAGCATTCATTCAACAAAAACCCGTAATCAGCAGCCTAATCCTGACATTCGGCATCCAACTTGCAATAGCCGTGTAGTGCAAACAATCACAAAGGTTGCATGAGTGACATTGCCTTCAGCTATTCGTGTAATAACCTTGCCAAAGAAGGAGGGTCAATGGAAAAATTCAAGCTCATTGCATCGTTATATGGAGATCAAAAGGTTACCTCATGCAATCATGCAGAGCCGTTGGAATAAGGAAGGTGAGGTGATATTTGACCCAACACTACTGGTGCACTCCGGTCTGGACTCTCCCTCGGCGCATGGAGCACTGACCCATAGGTACAGTTAGATAAATAGCTCCATTTCGGCTTAGAGGGAGGGACGTTGTCTCAAAAAGCAGACTTAAATGATTCTTACTCTATAGAAAATGTAATTGAAGATGCTTGATTTTATCTAGCATGGATTTCTACTGTTCTATTTGAGTCTGCTATCCCAATTTGTGTTTGTGTTTATGCAATCTAGGCCATGCACTGCTCTGAAAGTTTTCATACCTACTCTCTGTTGGTTGAAAAATGCATAAAAACAGATTTGTTGCTATCTTTAGGTCTTTCCCCAGTATAGAGCTTCTCACCTACAAAGCCCTGTGCAAACAAGTGATTTGCAAAAACAATGCGGCATGCATGATTATTGTCTTTAGCAGTTCTAACAAATGTCAGCGTATTCTCAGTGCATTGTCTATTATAAGCTAATTGATATGCACAGTTTAAGCGTTAACGCTAAATGGAACATGATTGAGTTAACAATTAGGTCCAACAGTAAGCCAAGCAATAACCAATAATTAAAGTCTTTACCTGTCGTCATTGTTTAGTTATCATCAACATATCCTGAAACACAGGTTGAGCGGTTACATATATTAGACAGGCTTTGTTTACAATAATTTAGCAGCATGTTATTGCATCTGTATCAAACAAAAATGATTGAAACATGATATCTGCTTTTTGACTTAATGGTTTTGCATTACAAAATTTAAATAAAACACACTGAAAGTATAACATGTTTGAGATTAAATGGCCATGAAAAGAAAAATAGCACACTTTGATGCATTTCATAGTGTGTATCAATAATGTTGGATACAAATGACTCTTCAACCCCCTGAATGCTCTCTTTAAAAGAAAACTTTCAGCTGGATGTACAGTATGTTCATTTAAAGAGTTGCATTTAATGTTTACAACGATTTAAGCATTTTCTTTCTCGAGTACCTCAACCTTGAAGAAGTACTTCATATTCACAACCTGAATTACGATCCATTTACTGTAGGTTTACTTTTTTTATCCAGAAAATGTGGTCGTTATTTTAATGATTCACAGGCTGAGCACAATTGTGAGGTAATTGTGTCCTCATCAGGGCAATTGTTTTCCATCTGTGTAAATTGGGATCGTCTGCGATGCGGAGACATGATACTCATGCAAAAAGCTCATTTCAGCATTTTATCTCTGCTAGGACGTTTCCTAACATAATATTGTTATATTAAAATACATTTGAGCTAGAGTTTTTTTTAACTAAAATGTCACTAAGAAGTAGATTTCAATGATTTTCAAAGGCAGTAACATGCTACTGGAAATGTCAATCATGCTAAATAATTTAAAGATGAAAGCCATAAACAGTCTTATTTAAAACAAAATGCTCTAAAATATTAATGCTAATGCTTTACAAAAAGATCTCATTTAAACATTGTTTAACATTGTTAACAATGCATTAGTTAACACAAGCAATATATTTCTACAGCATTTGTAAATGTGTATGTGTATTTAAATACAGGAGTAGGTTCTGGGTTAGTACATAGTTATTACCTAGTTATTGTAATTACCATAATAAGTATATAGTATGCACATAGGGAACAGGACTGTAAAGTGCTAACCTTTATATTAGTCTTTTTTCTGCATGTACATAATGTGTAGCTATTACAGTAATTACAATAGGTAATAGCTAGGTACTAACCCTGAACCTAGACCTAAACACAAATACTGTAAAATAAAGTGCAACAATACAATTGTTCATTGTTTGTTCATGTTAGTTTACATCAAGAAATGTTAACCAATGCAATATTTGATTTTACAAATGTAGGAGTTGACAACATTTGAAAATTAGTCAATTCTGTAGACGTATTATTTATTGTAAGTTCATGTTAACCAATGCAGGTTACAAAATTAAACATTATTGTAAAGTGTTACCCTATTTGGTCCCACTTTATATTAAGTGGCCTTAATAACTAAATTGTACTTATTTTTTATGCAAGTACATAGTACATAGGAGTGTGCAATACTGACAAAAATAAAATAATATCTCAATATTCTTTGGTATTTTATTGATAACGATAATTAAGACAATATTTTGCTGTTATTGTGCTGGTATCTTAAGGACTACCATGGAAAGCTGACTCCTAAATTTTTGACATCCTTCATATTCTGTGTGGTGGTCAGCTCACACTAATAGAAATAAATCTTTTCCAATAAGTTTAAATTGATGCACCTTTTATGGGCATTTAAATCTTTTTTTCTAAAAGTGTGTTTTTGAGTCAAATACTTACTTTAATTAGTGAATTAGCATAATAATACATTTGAGCTGCTACCAAGCAAATAAAATCAGTATCACAGAAGCTACATCTAACATTTAGATGTATTTATACACTGTTTAATGCCATGTTTAAGGTCAGGAATGCATTTAACCTGCAGTTAAAAAATAGTTTTGATATTTTAAACATAAAACGCTGAATACTGATACTTGAAATTATTTAAATAATATGTTAATGTGAAATTAAAACCGCAAGTAGGTGACAGTAATTAACTGTTAAAATAGTCATTGCTATTAAAAACTAATAATTTAGACTGCATTTACACTAGTGCATTTTCATTTTAAAACGCATAACTTTTGCAACGGTTATGCCTGTCGTTTAGTGTAGTGCAGATGGAGATCGTTTCTGAAATGCAGTGAAAATGCTGTAGAAAAGGATTTTAAAATAAAAACATACTAGTGTAAACAGGGCCTTAAACGGTTGATTCGTTCCGGAACTAAACACTGTCGTGTTGCTCAGAGATGCAAAACAGTGCTGTGGTTGTGTTTGGAATGATTTTTGTTGGAAATAGAGCAAAAACAGGCAATATGGTGTCTGAAACGTAAGCCTCTTAATTAACTTCTTGTCTATTGAACTGTTGCAAAAAATAAAATCAATATCACATTTGCAATTATGGTCAATTTTTGGAGAAAAAAATTCACTCTTTGTGTGAAATTGATTAACTATATGAAGTGGAATAAATCTATACATTTTCTCTCCTCGTGTCTTGATTTTGTGATCATTCTAAATGTGTTTTAGACAATCAATACTCGATAATGTCAAATCGAACATTGTTAAAACAACAATTACTATGTTATCACAGACAATATATATATATATTGCACATCCTAGGTTGTGTTCATATTGTATTACAAAACACATTTGCCACTATTAAGGTGGGATACGATTATGATTATGGACAGGTTTGTTGGTATAGGTAGGTTTAAGGGTGGGTTAAGGTGTAAGGGATGGGTCAACAATGTAACTATTATATTATATGATTAAACCTAATATAACTAACAAAGTGGGACCCCATATTCTTTTGTACACAAGTTTGCTACAAGCAAATTTATCCTTTACAACATAGGCTTAAATCACTACTGGGGGAAATGATCCTAGAAATGATCCTACTTATAGTTGTCTCTGCATATTAAGTTGAAATAGGAGAAAGCAACATAAAAAAATAACTAAGTGAATAGGTAGCTGTTATTTAGACTAAATGCATATACTGTTAGATATCGTCTGCACCAAGTGTAAAAAGCAACAAAAAGCATCTTAACACTAAGTTTACACTAAGTGCAAATAAGGATGGATGCTAATTATACAAAGAATGTAATGTTATTTTTACCTAATCTAAAAATATGCTCAGAAATGCTCAGAGCAGTCTTTGGAACTTTGCACTCAGTGAACAGTAAACACACATTGCTTTAAAAAAATGACACACTTCAGCTATATCTCAAGACAGTACATTCTGAAATCTGCTATAAAAAATATACTATTTGAATTTGGATGAAATAAGCCCTATCGAACTTGCATCCTCTGGGATGTTAGATAGTCCTTGAAAAACAGATCAGAGTTACAACCACTGGAAATGAAAGACAGGTTGGGTATTATGCAAGAGAGCTTGTGTGTGCCTGTTCTGAAACAAAGAACAGTATTATGATTAAATATAAATGATAGTGCACGTTACAACTATTAACATATATATCCCTCACATTAACAGTATTATCATTGCACACGTGTCTAAACAAAATGGATATCTGTGCTTTGACTAACACAGGCAGATGAATGAACAAGCATAATTTGGTGCTGAAATAAGTATATTACGCATTTCAAAGTAACATTATGAACTCTTTTATGCATGAGCGCATTCAGCTCAGCTCTGCTATCATTACATGCACACAGTGCCTAATGCCAACACGCTCTTACGAGGACAGTACTCTTCAAACGGATCCTAGGATTTAGTTTTTTGTATTTTTCATGAGTGCTATTTATTGATTTTAATGAAACAACTACGCAATTAAATCTAAAAATCTAGCAAGAGGACAAATCCGGGTAAACAGAATGGAGTCTACACTGTAAAATCCACATCTTTCTATTGATCAGCTCTACAGTGTGTGAACAAACTCAGATTTATATGTTTCTGTGTTATAATTGAACCTGTTGGGGCCCATTTGGCCTTAAGGCCCATTGAACTTGGATATCTGCCCTGAAATTAAACGACCTTGCGCAGAAATTGTCAGGAGGCATTAAAAATGTAATTGTCATTAAAAGGTAGCCTGAAGAAATATGTTGCATACATGAACTAATCCTAACAAAAAATACTTTTACCAAAGCCTAGCAAGATATTATTCATTTTAGATAAGCGTATCGGCTTTCGGAAATATTAAAAGCTGCATGATATCTTGTAAAAGATGACAGAAATATACTTCTGATATTAAATTGCAACAGTCTGACTCATTGTTTGGATCAAGGTATCTGAAAACCAGGTACCCTGGACCACAAAACCAGTGTTAAGTAGCATGGGTATATTTGTACACTCACGCTTCATGATGTCTAAATGGTTCCATAAAGAACCTTTAACATCTGAAGAACCTTTCTGTTTCACGAAAGGTTCTTCGTGGCGAAAGGAGGTTCTTCAGATTAATAAAAAGGTAAGAAAGAGATGGTTCTTTAAAGAGCCTTTGACTGAATGGTTCTTTGTGGAACCAATAATGGTTCTTCTATGGCATCGCTGTGAAGAACCTTTTGAGGCACCTATATTTTTAAGAGTGTAGCAATAGCTAAAAATATATTGTATGGGTCAAAATTAAAGATTTTTCTTTTATGCCAAAAATGTGAACATGTTCCATGAAAATATTTAGCAAATTTTCTACCGTAAATATATCAAAACTTAATTTTTGATTAGTAATATGCATTGCTAAGAACTTTATTTGGACAACTTTAAAAGTGATGTTCTCAATATTTGTTTTGCACCCTCAGATTTCTGATATACAAATAGTTGTATCGTGGCCAAATATTGTCCTAACAAACCATGCATCAATGGAAAGCTTATTTACTTAGCTGATACTTTACTTATCAGATGATGTATAAATCTCAATTTCAAAAAATGTACCCTTATGACACAAGAATTGAAGAATATGACACAAAAAAATTCACATTCAATTCAAAACTGTTTGTGAACTAGCAATGTCTGAGTAAAAATAGTATCTACAACCATTTTTTTAAAGCGTACATAACTAAAGTAAAAATAAACTTGACAATGATTAAGCTCTTGCTAAGAAAACTCTCTAACCAAGGCAATAAAATATGATATTGCAGTTTTCAATTCAACAAGCCATTCATCAGTTTACTTGCATGGTGCTCATGCACCATTATGATGTTGAGAGACTATTTCAAGGAGACCCGCATTGATCTTTTTATTTATACAAATCCTGATGGCTGATGTAAAGCATACTCATATTATTATTGATCATATTTACAATTCACCCAAGAGAAAACCTATTGATGTTCATGTAACATAACTATGAGTTTGATCAACTGACCTTGTCCTTTTAAACCTTTTATCCTCATTCTTTGTCAAGTTTCTATGATCTTTGTAGGCAACATCACACATGCATTACATTTTGATCTTGTTTATATGCATCACTAATCCTTATACACGTTCTGCATGGCAATGATATCAAAGATAGACTGTTACTTTGGAATTTACCGGTGTCCTAAAGTGTCTTTTATATCAGCGATAAAACTGCTTGCCAAGTACTGACTTTTGTAGATACGCTAATGGAGTGCATCTCACCATGGCTGTGAATAATATGTCACATATATGCGCTGACACTATAATAATAGCTACATCAAACAACATGTCTTGTCCTTATCTTGATTGGTTCAGGAACTTTTTTTTTTTGTACTACCGGTAGGTGAGATGACAAGAAGTGTGACTTCAGAAGTGTGACTTCAGGTGCTTTAGAGAAGACAGGGTGAACAACGTCACATATGTGGTAAATGTGAGACTGTGAAGACTAACTAGTCACCTGATAGTTAAAAATTGTGAAAAAGCAACGGGAGGGAAATGTGCCATATTGCCTTTGTTAATGACTTATCGCCTTAATAGACACTGTTGCAAGGTACACAGTGTTCAAAGGTTGCGTGCTGCTTTTTTAGGTTGCATGAATGATTAATATAAAATATAAATTATGATATTGCCTAGTGCAAAAAGCAAAAATAAATAAATAAAGCAAAATCTGTACTGAATAAAATTATACTAATTTTCAATACTACTGCTACTACTAACACAATTTAGAAACAACACAAACTCCAGCAAGATAAAGTCCTTTCATGCAAATCTAAATTTATCTTTATTTAGAGATCAATTATAATATTTGGAACATTTAATCATCTTGGAGAGAATTTTATCATCTTGACTGTCATAACCGAACGCCACACGCAATTTGAATGCTGAATGGAGGTTGACAGACAGCCGCAGTGGAGAGAAGAGTTTACATAAACTTGACTTAAATATTCATCTGTACCTCACATTAAACTATGGCTTCAAAACACTTTAAATATAGTGCACAAAAAAATTATTGTGCTTTATTATGTTTTTGTGATTTTCTATTGGCCTAATAATAACACAGAATAGTATACACTTAATATCAGAATTTGATCTGTCTCATCTGACCAGTGCCCCAATCCGGCTGAAAATGCCAGGATCGGAGCAATACCGATACTGAATATCGGATCAGCACACCCCTAATATCAGCCAAATGGTTCAGTTATTTCAAAGGTTCTTATAGCCTACAACAGCAAAAGAACAAAAGCACTGACCAAGCAAATAAATAAATAATGGCCACCACCTCGGGTTCTAATAATTCTAATAATTCAACACCTGTCGTCAATTATTCCTTGCATATTCTTTAATGTCAGTTCACACTGCTCTGACAGATGCAGACAAACAGCAACAGAAATGTTCGAGATCAGTGTGTTGGTGTTGGTTCGCGCTTGTTTTTAACGCTTGAACATGTTAAATCAATGTTGAACATATCTGCGAAATGACGTAATGTACTCTGTTGGCCATTGGTCTATGCCTGCCAATGCAGTATGATTTGCCCTTTTAGACTGATGTTATTGCATTGTAACTGAAAAAAAAAAAAATATATATATATATATAAAAAACTTCTAGAGGTTTAAGAACTACTGGAGATTTGCTTCCAACCATCTTTCACTTGGATGTTAAAGGATTAATTGACTTCCAGAATAAAAATTTTCTTAAAAATTTAATTACCCCCTAATCATGTGGTCTACAACTTTACGCATTATGTTCAAAAAGATAGGGTAGGGTATTTTCACCTCCAAATCGTCCGACATCGCCTTTGTTGCTAATTCCAAAATGTAATTTTAGACCTAGTAACGACACTTGAGCTGTTGATAGCAAACTAATGCAGTTAATAATGAAGTTTAGACAGACCGACAGACATGCAGACAGACAGAAAGAGAGAGGGAGAGAGAGATTAAGCTTGTAAATTAGGGGAGAGCGGGGCACAACTGAACACTTTTTGAATTTCGCGGTTTATGTAAATCCACTTGGGATTCAGAGTACAATATGTATCCACATTATTTTCTCACTTGTCTAGTACAAATATAACGCTTTGTTTCATATTTACAGTGTATACGTTTTTCGTTATTTACCTAAAAAGAAAGGAAGTGAAACGTGACAACATGCCCCATAGGTGGGGTACATTGTAACATCTGAGGGGCACGTTGTAACACGACCATATGACAGCTTAAAATGTTATTTGATCGAATGAAAAAAATATACACAACAAACTAAAATATTTTGTCAGTAAAATACATGTGTTAACTTCTTCAAATGAAGTAATGACTTCATAGGCTATCACTTCAGGGCTAGCCCGACGTCCCGGGGCTATTGTGTTTTCCAGTCGGGCTACTAAAATGTTTGACCGGACTGCCCAGCGGGCTATCTTAATATTGAGGGCTCCTGCATGTCCTTAATAACTCCTCAATTTAGTTGTAAATGTAAGGCCATAAGTTTAAAATGTGTTAAATAGTTTAAGAAAAGTCTTAATTATAATTTAAGAGTCTTACAGTTGTGGACGGAAAGATAGGGTTGGATAAAACTTTAAAAGGCAATGATGTCAACTATGCGCGTTGCACGTTTCAAAGTCAAAAGGCGGCACATGTCTTTATATGAATGTTTCTGAAGGGAACCGACTGTCCTCAGAAACATGTCATTGGCATTTTCATTTCATGCCTGATAAAACAGCATTAATGTATTAAAATACAGCTGTTACTAGAGAAACCGTAATATTTCAGCGCTCCTAAAGCGCCCCCTCGTGACAGAGAATTTTATTTCCAATACATTATATTAGCTGTATAAACTGCAATTACTGACCCGTTTTTATGCAGCAAACACGGAGCTGTAAATGTGAAAAGTTAACGTGCCTTCTAAAAATCTAAACAATTATAAGATATTTTGTTTTTGTGTGAACCTTTATCTGAATTATAAATCATGCAATTTTATGGCTTAATATTCGTATATTGTGTGTTCATTTTACTTGTGCAGCTCTTAAAAAGGGTCATAAATTGCCTTAAATTGGTATTTAAAACTTTTGCATATACACTAAAAGTGAAATAAAATTCCTTCCTTGATATTTGTTTATATTTGTGTATTGAAACATTTTTGATTGAAATTTAGACTCCTATTTGATTTTCTATATACAAAAAAAATAATAAAAAAAGCTTTTTTATTTGGGTTAGTTAAATTAATTTTCAGGCTTCCAAAATTTGAAGGGTACCTGCCCGAAGGGCTACCAGAGATTTTAAAATTTTGCAGCCTCGTCTCTGATTGGCTGGAATTGTGGCACATTGTAACACTGGGTTGTGTTGAGCAAGCGAGCCTTCAGCATTTAGAGAGCACTGAGGGCGGGCATCAGGGGAGCAAGCGAGTGAAACGTTGCACACACAAAAGAGAAGATTTGCACACATCCAAAAGCTTATTTTAAAAGCAAAATTGATTTTCGTCCGCTCAAAATGAATTCTTCTTTGTGATTCGGACATTTTCTTCACAAAACTCAATTCACGCGCGTGCAAAATGCACTTTTGCGCGCTCAAAATATGATTTTTCGCACTCGGAATTGTGGCAGATATCTAATCCCATACAATCCACCATCAAAATGCTACATTTAATTATTCCAGCTTCTGTGAGAAAAGGCTATAAACGATCCGACACCTGCAGCATCCGCACATGCGATAGCCTAGTAGCCAGGACAACTTCTTTATGTTTACAGACGTGGCGTAATGGCACAGCAGCCTGCTCAAATTTCCTGCGAAAACCTACCTGTACCACTCAAATTAGAAGACATTATTATAAGATAACCATTGTAAATCAGGCTAAAGTATAGCGCAAGTTTTAAACGCTGGCTTGTTATGTACTTGCTCAAATATTAATTTCAAATCATTTCAACCCAAAAAAATTTACGGACTGCAGCTTTAACAATATAATAGTGATTACTGCATATAATATGCATATACAGTTAGAAGCTACATAATAATTCAATGTCATGAAATTCACTTAGAAGTAATTGTAACACTTTATAGCAATGTTTCTATCACATTACACTACATTAAGACACTTAGAGACACTTTTACTTAATGCAATTGAAGTCTTAAAGGAGGATCACAAATCAATTAGAATCAACTTGGAGATCTTGTTTCCCCTTTAATGCATTTGTGAAATGTTAGACATCCCTGAGCCACGGTGAAGTTATTTGTTAGCTTGCATTTGTTTTACATGCAAAAAGCTGCTTGTGTTAAATAACTCCAGTAAGATCTTTCAAAAGGGCACATGCTAATGTAGTCACTGACTCTAATACCTCATTTACAAAAGCACATAGTTCCACTGCAGTGAATTCAAAGTGGAGCTATAGAAAGCTGCTGAATATGTACAAGAGGAACTGAGCAGATGAGAATCACACTGGAGTTGGTGGTACGGTCATGCAACCGGCGGTAAATATTTGCTGAAAACACTGTGTGCTAACTAGTCATGCTTAATTGGGCGAATTTTCATCTATGTAGCAGCCTTCATTACACAAATTTAATTCTGTTGTCAAAACATTTATCTGGACGTCTCCCTTAATTCAGAGCTATTTGTTATTAAGACCCACAATATGATTAACTGTGTATTGCTACATTGCAAAATGAAAATAAAATGCCACATAATGAAAGCGGAGTGGATGTGCCTTGCGGTGAATGCCAAATGCAATGTAATGGAAGCAGATCATTTGTGCCTTCCTAGTCTAACATGATACTTTGAATCGTTTTAACATTATATTTTTTTCGAGAAAGCCAATGTAGATATATCTTGGGAAATGTCATATTAAATTCACATCATTATGAATTTAAATATCCTTTGTGTATATCTCTGTCTTTTTCTGATAGAATTTTTTTATTTTTTTATTTTTTTACATGTTCATCCGCACATGCTTTTTCAGCTTGCATGGAACAACATTTGCAACATCAAAGGGGTCAAGGTATTGTTGGTTAGCATGACCGTGTTAGCCCCTGATAGTAGACGTGACACCATCTGCCTGCAAATAAACATAATGCTTCATTGACGACAATTCAACATGATCTGTGTATTCTGGTGGAAAAAATGTTTTTGTAAACCACATATGAAGTGCAAATATTTCACTATATTACAGCTTACAATTTTTAATTGATAATGATATGGATTTTTAACATCTGAAGATAAATCTTCATAAGTCTATACTGTTTTTTGTTGATATGTGAATTTCACAAAACAGTATTTTTAGAACATCTGGCAATTAATAATCGCAATAAGCTTTTAGCTTTTTACCTTTTAATATGAAACAAGGTCTCAACTTTCAAATTCTGTTAATTTATTTTTCTTGAAGATTTATTTTTGGTATTTTTTCCTTTATGATCAACAATTCTGCTGACAATTTTATCTAAAAAACAAACAATACATGTGGTTTTGACGCTCTGTAATGTGGCGTGACAGACCACTGTAACACCTCAAGTGGCCTGCAAAACTATCATCTCTTCCTTTTCACTACTAGTCACACTGTAGCACAAACTAAGTGTGAATGAACATCAGAAGGTCTGTTGAAAGAAACTAAATCTTACAGAAATTTATCATGTCCCATGTAATTGCTCAAGCTGTGTCAAGAAGTCTATAAATCAGCTTGTAAACAATGTCAAGTAACGTATTTATCTTAGGAAAGCCTTTCAACGTCCATAAACTCATTCATCAGCTCGAGAGAGAGAAAAAAAAAAAAACTCTACAAAACAGCATTTGGCTTACTTGCTTGAATAAATCATGAAAACAAGTTATATAGCCACCATTTAAATATTTATATTTCAACAACAACTTAGAGTGCAAACTTAATTCTGATAGCAAAACAGAAAAAGAGAAAGAAAAAAAATGTCCAATTTGAATATTTATACAACTTTGGTTTAGTTTTTTGGCCTGATGACAACCTTAATTTCAGTAACTTTAATTTTGGCCTAATGAAACCTTTATTTAATTGTGTTAAATCAATTTCGATGCATCGGTAATAATAGATGTTTTACTACTTCTATTAAAAGGGTGAAATGGATTTATATTTGCATTTTTCTTTTTCACCCTGTCTGCTGCATTTGACATTGCATCACCGATTAAGGTAATGAAGATAATATCTCTAGAGGCTGTTAAAAAAAAAAACTAGTCTGGGGAATCATGGCACAATTGATGATGTCTCAAAACTGCTATACTGTCTAACTGCATTCACATAAGCACACTTTTAGTCTGTAATTTACTAAAGTTTTGTGCATATAAAACACATGCAAACCAGATGGCACTAAAAAAAAAAAAAAGAAAGAAAAAAAATCTGCTGTGTCTACTGAGAATTCTGTATTCCAGATATAGCAGCAGAAGATATCGCCTCTTGTCTGTTTTCGCAGGTTTCTCTTAATGAATATGTCATTTGGGGCATGCAAAATAAAGGGCAGCGACAACCGAATTAATTAAATCGTACTTGCAAAGTGATTTATCACCGCGGAAAACTTAAGAAAAGGTAACTTTTTGCAAATTTTTGCCACATTATATTAAAAGCAAAAAATCATGTTGTCATTTTTAAACAATACCTCTCTGGGTGCTGACACTAAGTGAAATGGAAACTAGTTTTTAAAAATACAAAATTAAAACATTTTTGCACCTTCGAAACAAACCACAACACAAAACTAAAAACCTATACTACCAGTCAAAAGCTTTTGAACAGTAAGATTTTGTAATGTTTTTTTAAAGTCCCTTCTGCTCACTAAGCCTGCATTTATTTGATCCAAAGTACAACAAAGATAGCAAAATTGTGAAATATATTTACTATTTAAAATAACTGTTTTCTACTTGAATATATTTTAAAATGTCATTTATTCCTGTGATTTCAAAGCTGAATATTTAGCTATATATCATTACTCCAGTCACATAATCCTTCAGAAATCATTCTAAAATTCTGATTTGCTGCTCAAAAAATATTTATTATTAATATTATGTTTGAGTAGAATTTTTTTCAGGTTTCATTGATGAATAGAAAGTTCAGAAGAACAGCATTTATCTGAAATAGAAATCAATTTGAAACACTTTGATCAATTTAAAACATTGCTGCTAAATAAAATTAATAATTTCTATTATTTCTCCTACTGTTTTCTTAACTGTTTAAAATATTGATGATAATAATAATAATATTATTATTAATAATAATAATAATGAAAAATGTTTTTTGAACAGCAAATCAGCATATTAGAATGATTTTTGAAGGATCATGTGACACTGAAGACTGGTAATGATGCTTAAAATATTACTGCTTTTGCTGTATTTTAGATCAAATAAATGCAGCCTTGGAAGACAGAAGAGACTTCTTTAAAAAAAAAACATTAAAAATCTTACTGTTCGAAAACTTTTGACTGGCAGTGTATATATACAAAATGAAACAAGTGCATGTGTGGCTATTTGAGTTATTCTTACTCTTCGTAGTGCGCACAGACAATTTAATAGACTGCACAAGCCAATTAGTAAATTTTATTTGAGATCTTAGTAAATCAAGGCCTTAATAAATAATATAATTATGCAAACTAAGACTCTTCACTTCTCTTTCAAGATAGAGGCAACAGGTTTGTGTCTGCTCTAGAATGTGAGTTATTTCTGCTGAGGCAGCAGCGTTTTATTTACTGCTGTATTACAAAGCTTGTTTACCAGCTGCTGTGTTTTATTGATATTCAAATTAGCAGGTGATGGGTTTCGGTAAGGACTGTTGTACCGATTCAACCAATTTGCCTCTTGATAATTTAAAAACCACACTGCCTAGCCAGTATCTGATGCCAAACGGTTAGATTCTAACATAATGAAAACCAAAATAACCTTTCGCAAGACGATTACAGGTTGTCTTGTTATGATCATCCCACTGACATCATTATAAAAGAGGAAGTTTTAATGGTTTTGAATGATCAAGGAGTAAATAATAACAGATTGGTTGATTTTGGGTGAATTGGCAATCTAAAACAACTGCATCTAGACTGCTGAGGGATGATTTTGCAACCGTCTTCAAATTTAGAATCCGTTTAAGCGAGCAAGGGAATGATGATGAGTTAAATTTTTAAAGATTACAATAACAAGTTTATGGCGGTATAAAAATCAGTGTCAATACCAATAAAGTGTTTATCCTCAAATCCGCTCACCCTGAGTTTCCAGGTTCTCACACAGCTCTGACTTGGCTTCTCCGTTGGGCCTCAGGCTGGCCTTGGGGTTGAACTTGTTAGACATGGTGGCGGCAGTGACCACAGCTTTCAGGCTGCGAGTGCTGCGTTTGGCCACATTCTGCTCCGGGTGGAAGAGCACCACATAGACTTTTGGCATGTAGAGCATCCCCAGAGACACAGATGCGCTCAGACTCACCGAGATGGTCAGTGTGGTCGTTTGTATGTACATCTGCAAAACAAAATCACAGCACGTGAAAATTATCAATCAGTGAAAACAAAGCCATTACTATACACCATGCTGGGCTGTAATTGGTCAATCACAGCTTTCTGTGGCCAAACATTTTTGTATAATGAAACTGTATATTTTACTGTTGCCCTGGGCAACCAATACCCAGCAGTGTGCTAGTTTTATATCACGCCGCAGTCTATTTCTTCCTACATAATAAAATAATTTTCACTGAAATCAATATTTAAGTCCATTTATTTACTTATTTGTTAGGTAAGGAATAATGTAACGGATAATGCATGTCATTATTACAAAATAAAGCCTTTCAGGATGATACAATAGCTTTGTGCTTCACAGTGGGGTCCTATCGGGGGTCTATTATGCAATAATGAAGACTTGTTCACATGACCTGGGACCTTCATCTCACGAGGGCTTGTTGACACAATAAACCCCTGATCTAACTGACACAGTCAATATGTCAAATCTCAACAGAGAGTCATAACCTTGTGACTCAACATGCCCAGAGCACCAAACACATCACTACATTCGAATATGCGTAATTCTCTACAACATAATATGCAAATGACTAGAATGTCAGAATACACAGTATTCATGATATAACAGGCAGATGATGTACAGCATATGCTGAGATTATAAAGTGTGTGAACCAAGGTTATTACAGTTTAATAAAACTAAAACAATAAAACAGTTTTGTTACTCGAAATGAAATAAATGACACTAAATAACTAAATAAATAACGTTTTGGGACCAATATTCACTACTAACTGACTATTATCTACAACTTTGGCTTTAATAAACTCCTAATTTGCTGCTTAGGAATAGTTAAGTAATTGTTAAGTTTAAGTATGAGGTTCACCCAAAAATGCTAATTCTGTAAATTAATGTTCCAAACCCGTAAGACGTTTCGTTAATCTTCAGAACACAAATTAAGATATTTATCGTGGTATTCTCATAAATGCGCGTCAAAGACTGACACAGAAAAGAAGAAATTGTTGAATAACATCATTATTTTAGTTTTCTTTGTGCACAAAAAGTATTCTATTTTAACAGTGTCCTTACTACCTATTTGGGCCTTAAACGTGTCAGTTGCGTTGCTGTCTATGCAGGGTGAGAAAGCTCATGGATTTAATCAAATATATCTTAATTTGTGTTCTGAAGATGAACAAAGGTTTTACAAGGTTTGGAACGACATGATGGTGAGTGATTAAAATAAAATAAAAAATCATTTTTGGGTAAACTATCCGTTAAAGGGATCTAAAATATAGCCAAATATTATATGAAATAAGAATGAATGAAAGATACAGATTTATAAACAGTGCCTTGTGAAAGTATTCATACCCCTTCATTTTTTTCACGTTTTAAACTGCTTTAAATTCTTTCTTTTTTTTTTACATCAATACAAAAAAAAGGGTTTTAACATCTTTACAAATGTATTAAAAAATAAATAGGCTATCTTAAATTATTCCATTGCGTAAGTATTCATACACTTATCTGGGACAGTTGAAATTTAGCTCAGGAGCATTCATATTGCTTGTAGATGTTACTACACTTCGAGTGGAGTTAACCTGTGGCAAATACAATCTTAATAAAGATTGTCTGAAGTCTTAATAAAAGGTCTGAAGCTGAAAATGCATATCAGAGCAGAAACCAAGCCCTGATGTAAAAAAAAATAAATAAAAAAATTCTGCCTGCAGAGCTCAGAAACAGGATTGCATCAAGCCACACATCTGGGGAAGAGATCAGAAAAAATCTGCTGCGTCTGTTACCCTTAACAGAAGAAGTTTGAAACAACCAGGACTCTTCCTAGAGCTGGCCTCCTGCCCAAACTGAGCAATTGATGGAGAAGGGCTTTGGTAAGAGTGGTGACCAAGAACCTGATGGTCAGTTTAGTTGAGCTCCATGATCATATGTGGAGATATACATTTCTGGAGAAAATTCTGTATGTCTGAACTTATCTAACCTAACAGAGCTTGAGAGGTGAAGAGGAGAAGAATGGCAGATAATTGCCAAATGCTGATGTTCAAAGCTTGTCACATCATACCCAAAAAGACTTTATATATATAAAGGTGCTTCAGCTAAGTACTGAGTATGAATACTTATGCAATGTGCTTCTTTAAGTTTTTTTTTTTTTTTTTTTTTTCTTTAATAAATTTACGAAGTTGTGATAATTCTGTTTTTGGTTTGTCATTATGGTGTATGGACTATAGATTGATGTGGGAAAAAGCAATTTAAAGCAGTTTAACATAAGGCAGCAACAAAACAAGAAAAAAGTGAAGGGGTATGAATACTTTTGCAAGGCACTGTAATATCATTTGTAATAGTAATCATTTGTAAAACTGTATTACATAAGTGATAATATTATAAATCATATAACTAATACAATTATGAAGACTGTATATGACGAGCAGCTGTAAGCATTGATTATCCAGCACGATGCCACAGAAAGACAAACCAAGCGACTGATAAAACTGTTGTGTCATTTGTCTTGGCTAGTTAGCACAGAAACTGGGATTAACATGCAAGTGATTGCTTTCATCGCTGGACGCTTTGTCGCGTCGTGCCCGGGTGGGACACGGCGTAAGGCATTATTACTTGAATAATGAGAGGGTAATCATGATTATTTTTAACCAACCACTTGGAGAGACTCTGTTTGTGACATGTTTTCAGTGCCACACAAACAGACACACACATCCCAGCACTAATGGCTCCAGCCACTCCATGGCACTGCTGCGAACCCCCTGCTGTTGCTTTAGAACGCTGCTGTGTGTTTTGGCTCTGGCGGACGTGACCTCGGCTCTGGCTCCACTGTGTGCTGTGATTAAGTGTGACTCACTGCTGTGATCTCCATCCAGAGGGACTGACTGGAAAGCGGTCTCAGCACAAGTCGACAGGAAGGGTTAGGACCACATCAGCTGTGCTGGGGCTCTTCTCAAAGAAGAGACAGATGGCTACCACCCAGCACTAGCCACTAGGCAATCCTAAAGAAGTGTGCCATTGATATATATTGCCATATCTTTAAAAACAGGCCCTTATTAGTAAGTCACAACACCAGTATTGAAGTTGTCTCAAGTAGGTTGTTTCCACAATTAAATAGCTGCCATTACAAAAAAGACAAAAGAAGTGATTCAAATAATATCTGAAAAATATTTAAAATATTAAATATATTTTTCTACCTACTGTTAGAGATATATTGGAGGATATGAAGCCTTAATTTAATAATAAAAATCATAATGTATATAATGCTCTAATGCTCTTCAAGGCTGCGTTTATTTGATCAAAAATACAGAAAAAATGTAATATTTATTTCTGTGATCAAAGCTTAATTTTTCAACATCATTATTTCAGTATTCAGTGTCACATGATCCTTCAGAAATCATTATAATATGCTGATTTATTATCAGTGCTGGAAACAGTTGTGTTTCTTAATATTTTTTTGGAACCTGTGATACTTTTTCAGGATTCTTTGATGATTGAAAGTTAAAAAGAACAACATTTATTTAAAATAGAAATCTTTCCAACAATATACACTACTGTTCAAAAGTTTGGGGTCAGTACATTTTTATTCTTTCTTTTTTTTGAAAGAAATTATTACTTTTATTCAGCAAGGACACATCCTTGCTGAATAAAAGTAATAATTTCTTAAATTGATCAAAAGTGATAGCGAAGACTTATATTGTTAGAAAAAATATATATTTTGAATAAATGCTATTCTTTTAAACTTTTTAACTTTTAAGATTTCTGAAAAAAGTAACACAGGTTCCAAAAATATATATTTATTTATGTTATTATAAATATGTATTATTTTAATAATAAATCAGCATATTAAAATGATTTCTGAAGGATCATGTGACACTGAAGACAGGAGTAATGGCTGATAAAAAAAATCAGCTTTGCATCATAAGGAAAAAAATATTTAATGTATATTAAAATAAAATAAAATAAAACATTTTTTTATATTGTAATAGCACTTTGCAGTATTATTGTTTTTTTTCTGTATTTTTTTTAAGTCTTAGTGGTCCCAAACTTTTGAACTGCAGTGTAAATATTTGAATATATATTATAATTAATTTAATATATACATATTTATATTTAAATATAATTTATTTAAATATTTAAGTAATATTTAAATACTATAAATAATACTCATTTGTTTAATTTTAATATTAACAAATTAAATAAAAACACAAATAAAAATAAAATAAAAATAAAGTCTTACAGTATTCCTCACTGAAATATTGCTTTCAAACTGAGTGGGTAATAACAACAACAACAACAATAATAATAATACTAATAATAATAATGAAAAGAAATAGATTGCATGTGTTTTTGTCAAAAATGCAATTTAATTAATATTAATGATATAATAGAAAGTGGTGGATTTATATGGCAGCAACTAAAACTAGTAAAATATTTTTGAAAATTGTGTTAATTGAAATAAAACTAGTACATACAAAATATTATTAATATTAGAAACTTAAATTAGAATGCTGCCTTGGCAACTAAATGAAATGAATGTTTAATTTGGAGTACCAAAATTGCTAAAACAATTCTAAAAATAAAAAAATACTAAAAAAACAATAATTCTAATTCAAAACATTAATAAATAATACTAAAATAACACTGCATAGCTGTGTACATTTGGATGATGTTATATTTTGCCCCAAAACTGATTCCACAAATATCACACCCCAGTTTACAACCACGTATGATAAACTGACTTTGTTAACATTTATACCTTGCCAAGACACTTTAACCACAAAGTGCATTTGACTATTCATGCGTACGTTGTATTACCACAAGGCATGAGAGCCTGATTACAGAGCATGCACGTACGTAGGCATGGAAAGCAGCCACCTGTCAGTCAGACAAGACTTGTTGCATTAATTTTCATGTTTTAAAATCAAACAGAATTGCATTTGACTTGGGCTAGAGAGCAATTACATAGCAATCACCCAGAATACCCTAATAACCACATAGCAACCATCCAGAACACCTTAACAATAGTAAAGCAACCCTCTGGCAACCAGCCACAACACCCTACTACTGTCCTGGAGAGTTTAAGCACCTCTCAAATTGACTTCAGTAAAATACAGTTCTTTCAAAGCATAGTTGAGAGAGGACAAGAAATGATGGGATCAAGATATGTCGCTTGCCACGGCTCAATATGTCGGAGGTCTAACCACAAGGCCGTGGCTCAGAGAAAAGCTATTGTTAAATACGGTCCCTGGTCACTTAAATAAAGTCAGCAGAGTCGCACTTCCAAATGTAACCAGAAAATCTTTTGCAAGGGTCCAACAATCACCTGAAAGGAAAGCGAGTGGACCATACAGTGATTAAACCAGCCTGAAATGATTAGCTTTAGTCTATACGTCGAAAACTCTCACTAATCTTGCTGAACCTGAAGTTGCAATTACAGTCACAAATGAGGATTTAATGACGCACACGACACACGATTCATAGCGGTATCTCATCAATGCCTCTGCCTCGGGCTGTGTATGTGCAGACAGCACACCTGCAATCTAATGAGGCTTGTGAGAAATACTGAGATGGGAACTAGACAGTGAATCAGGGTTAGTCCTCTGAGACTGTCTCAACACATACAAAGTGTTCCACTTTTTTGCCCTCGAATTGAAACTACAAGTTAAAAAAAAGACCGCTGCTATTGCACTCTCTCACATATAAATGGATGACTTGATAAAACGTACATCGGAACGCCATCAACTTTAATAATACAACAATTGATTCTGCCAGTTCTTCACCTGCTGCTGCCAAATTATCTCCTGGGATAAAGAACAAAAAATGAACTGCCATTTTTTAAAAAGGAAGTAGGTCTTAAGTCAACATCAGAGGCGTTTTAAGAAAGAAGTAGGGCTCATGTTAATAGCGGTGCTGAGGAAAACACCATTCAAAGGGATGTGAATGTTGTCATTCAGATGAACTATGCATTATGCACATTTAAAATCCTTTAATATTCTGCACACCAAAAATGTCATACTGTTAGATTACATGCTGCTCCAGTTAAAAAAAAAAAAAACCCTGAAACAATAGATTTCATTTTTGCAGTGTCTCATTCAATCAAAGCGAGGCTTGATGGAGTGAAAATCCACATGAAAATTTAGGACTGTGCTAAAAGTTTGCATGGATCCAGGTCATCCCTGAAAGTTGTAATGAATTAATTTCATATTCTATTGTGAAAGGAATAGTTCACACACACAATATTAGCTTTACATCACTTGCTCACCAATGGATCCTCTGCAGTGAATGGGTGCCATCAGAAGGAGAGTCCAAACAGCTGATAAAAACATCACAGTAATCCACAAGTAATTCATACAGCTCTAATCCATCAAATAATGTCTTGTAAAGTCAAAAGCTGCATGTTTGTAATGAACAAATTCATAATTAAGACTTCAAAACATTGCTATCTCTATAATATTGCTTTTTTCCAGTAGTCTCACCTGAATCAGTACAGCACAGATCAAGCACAGTTTAAAACAGTTCTAAGCAAATATGTTGGTGGATTTTGATGTGAGACTGGAGGAATTTTTCATTGGAGGAAGCATTATTATGGATTATGGACTTGTACTTTGGCCCGAAACGATGGTTTAAATCATCCTAATGATGATTTATTACAAACACTTTACGATTTTCACGTAAAATTACTAAAATTTAATTTAACCATTCAAACCGAAAAAAAAATTGTAATGACAGAATTTTCAGGATGCACTAGGTTTCCATTTTTTCCCCACAAAGTGTACACTTTTTTGTAGAGGTGGGCCGTTATCGGCGTTAACGTGCTGCGTTAACGTGAGACTCTTATCGGGCGATAAAAAAAATATCGCCGTTAATCTATTCTCAAAGTTGGGTTGGGAGCTGGGTCTAAACTATGTAAGCTGTGATGACCTTCACCTTGATAGTTTAGCGCGGATGTCTACCTAGCCGAATTGAGTGTATGATGATCCGTGATCCGTACGGACCAAACCGGTTCGGCACGCATGTGATTCGCGGATTAACTGTTAAATTTAACCATCATAGAGTAAAAGTTTATAATTTGCACGTTTTGTCTTGCCAATTTACCAATTCAAACAATTTAAAAAGGGAACACGCACGCCGACGCACACACCTGAAGAGAGCACGCGCACAGAGAGAGAGAGAGAGAGAGAGAGAGAGAGACAGAGAGAGAAAGAGAGAGGCGCGATTCACACAGATTGATTCCTCTTTAACTTCTTTTTGAACGGAAACACACATACAAAGTCATATCTTAATACCCGTTTTGGTGTTCTGGTAAACACAGTCGGTTATGTCTTCAGTGAACCGAAACAGCTGAGAAAGAGATTCGTGCCAGTAGTCGGTAAGTGCATTATGCCTTAAAGAGACAGCATCCTATAAATACCTGCAGTGAGAAGCACTAGTTATTTACAATTAATTATTAAATTTCCGCACCTGAATTCTAGGGTTATTGATTTTATTAGTAACTTTATGTTGTATTCATTTACACTTGTTATTTGTGTAATTGTTCTTGTTTTGTTACTGACTTTATTAGTTCAGCTAGTAGTGTTTGCTGTGGATTAGAAGTAGCCTACTTAAAGTAAGCATTCAGTAATTAGTAAAAAACAAACTTTTTTGTTTTGTTTGTTTTTTGCTGATCCGAAAAATGATCCGATCCGTGACTCCAAATCCATGATGTGATCCGAATCGTGAGTTTTGTGATCCGTTGCACTACTAATATCCATGCCCTTGCGCATCTGTGTATTAATCTGCAACGCGCACGTAGCGCAGCCTTTTACTCAGAAGTAGGCTACATGCAGTGTGGGAATAGTTGGTTACACAAGTTTGTATAGTTAATTGTGTTGTAAATGCAATTGTCAAGCAGTTTGTGATGCATTTTGGAAACAGGAGATGAGCCCCTGGTCTAATACGCCACCTGGCTTAAGAAACCCGTTCTCAAAGACTTACTTTTAGTCATTATTTGGGTAGCACACATATTCTGAATGCCTTCAGCAGAATTCAAATTAGCCATTTTAATCTAGATTAATCTAGATTAATTCCAAAATTAATCTAGATTAATCTAGATTAAAAAAAATTAATCTATGCCCACCTCTACTTTTTTGCCAGCACTTAAAATATTCAGTATTTTGGCGAGAAGTGATGGTTTAAATCATCTTAAAGGTGCCATAGAATGGAAAACTGTGTTTACCTTGGCATAGTAAATAATAACAGTTCAGTACATGGACATGACATGCCATGAGTCTCAAACAACATCGTTTCCTCCTTCTTATATAAATCTAGTGTTTGCAAAAGACCACCGAAAAATAGGTCAATTCCAACATAACACCGACTGTTACGCAATAGTCCCGGGATCGTTAATAGTTACGCCCCCAACATTTGCATCGCCCAATCTTCTGTAACGTCAGTACATCAGTAAAACAAGGCAAGCCACTGAAGGGACACGGTTAGCTTAATGCTAGTGCTAGCCTGTTACATTGCAGTACAAAAGATTTCACTTACCACATAAACAGAGAGACGACTGCGCTGATGATGGTGAATGATGGAGAAATAACTGCGCTGATGATGGCGAATGATTTACAGATCCCAAGTATCACTGACAAGCAGCTCAACTTTATAACTTTACACAGAGCACACGCGATCACAGTAATGAGACTAAAATGACGGCAATTCAAAACAAACCACATATTAAAAGCGGCTAGAGCTCCTAATTAAATATATATTTTTATCAATGTGCCAGCAATAGAGATGAGCAGCTCTGTGAAACAGCCAATCAGAGCAGAGCTCATTAATATTCATGAAGCTTCCAAATAAGGCAATAACAGAGCATTTCATTCTAGGGACAAATCCTAGGGTTGTAAATGGACCTGTAAAACCATTTCTGGAGATTTTTTGCCCGTTCCTATGCCATATAGATTTGTATGTATTTGATTTGTACTTTAATGATAGATTTGTTTATTACAAATGTGCAGATTTTCACCTAAAAAGATGTTAATTGATGGACTGGAGTGGTACGAATTACTTGTGGATTATTGTGATGTTTTTATCAGCTGTTTGGACTCTCATTCTGACAGCACCCATTCACAATGCTAAATTTCTGAAGAATGAAGAATGAAGAAACAAACTCATCTACATGTTGAATGGCCTGAGAGTCCATTTTCAACCAATTTTCATTTTTAGGTGAACTATTTCTTTAATAGATTGTCTTCTATCCCATGTTAATGCACAGACACTATACTGTAATTAATCTGCAAGTATTTTAATCCGAGTAATATAACTATTTCCCATGGAGTCTAAACACTTTGGCTAGGTGATGCTTTTAAAATATTGCTCTGCTTGTTTGAGCTGGCCAGTCTATGAACTTCTCTCTCAACCAGTGACATGATTTTGGGAGCAGGAGTATCTGTTTGGCTGAGCAATGCTTGAAAAGCCTGTAGGAAATAGATTTACTTAAGTTTATAAGTAGAAGCTTTGGCCAAAACCACTATATAAAGTAAGTGTTTAAGTAATACTAAAATAAATGCATTTTCCTTTATATTATTTCATAGCAGAGTATACCAGACCTACACTGTAAATACATGTAATAAATTCTATTTGTGCAATTTTTTAAAAATATTTCAGGAAAAATGTGCTCATGCATCTGTCTTCACAAGGTGCTCATTTAGGTGACAGCAAATGAATGGCAGACTGAAGGAGTTCAATAACGGGAATGTCAAAGAAACTGACATTTAACAGAGGTCAGGGCCCCCCGCTGCTACACCTGTCACGTCGTTGACACACACCTGCATGTAAATAAGAGATGTTGACCTCGCTCAGAAAGAGACAGTGATTACTCTGTCAGCAACACAAAGGAGGAAAGCCCCTGCAAGTGAACCCTAACGACATGATGGCACTGTAATGATAGCTTACAGTTTTGGAGGGCGGAGATGCATACAAATAGCAGTCCATGTAAGGCAAAACGCTTGACTTAAGATATTATCAAGCTTTCTCAAAACCAACATGAAAGAGGTTGTGATAACATCCAGCATCAGAAAGAAGGGTTTGTAAGTTTTGCTTACAACGTTTCATTGCACAATATGATTTGTAATATCAATTTGTCTAGGGAAATGAAGCATATTCACGTAATCTATCACATTTAAATCAATGTTAAGATTTGAATGTGAAGAACTAATGTTTAATGTCCCAGACAAATAAATAAATGCAAAAACATCATAACCAAATTATATCTTGATAAGCTGTGCCAACAACCTGCCATTTATACAGAAGAGGGTTTGAAATATGTTATGGTGATATTCTATAATAAATATAATAAATCAGATTTCATATCAGGACCCTATATGCAAAAAAATCAATACACACAATTAATTAAATGTGAAATTTTAAAGGAGAAAGCACATGCTTTTTTGACTACAAAAAATATTTAACCATTAAAACAAAAAATTAGAAATGACAGAATTTTCAGAATGTGCTAGGTTTTCTTTTTTTTCCACAGAGTGTACACTTTTTGCCAGCACTTAAAATATTAAGGATAGAAAAGCTGCTTAATTGCATTCATTTGCTTTATCTATAATCCACACTTTCATTTTTAAGATGCAGAAAATGACCATGCTTCTCTTTTTAACTGAACAGTTTTATTTTAGACAGAGAGGTTTTTATCAATAGTCAAAATTTGGGCATGCATTCAAGCTTACCCATGCAACAAAGCAATCACAAATCCATCTGGATCTGTCTAAAATCCAGGAAGGAAGCATACTAAAGCCTTCAGACCACAATGAGGCCTACCTGCCAGACTAGCTCATTTAAAAAATCTTTTGGTTAAACCACAATAAGATGACCCTCCGATTAATCATTTGACAGGCTGATCAAATTCAGCAGGGACCAGACCAGCTGCCCACATTCAAATGCTCCAGAAAGCCTCCAAAGACATTCATTATTCACTTTGACATAAGATGACAAACAACTGATGGAGCCGGCATGCTGATGAGACGTCTGGCAGAAATCGTGTGACAAGTGCACAGGCAGAGAGATAAGGTAAATCACAGGCCAGGAGGAAGTGAGGCATTTAATTGCTCTAAAAAGACATGTCATCTCTGACTCGCCAGGCTTTATTGTGCTTGCCAGCCTGGATGATTGTGAGGTGCTCTTGTTTTGATATGTTAATTCCCCTCTGAAAACACTGTTTGTTGCGCACACAGTGGTGGGATTTTGTCATAGGATGCATGCTTTATTTTCTGCGCAAAACTAATTGCTAAAACTGTTTCCTCAGTCCTGTGATGTACAGAACAAAATTAACATCAAGCCTGATTTCACAATGAGAGGTTTGGTAGGATTTGAGGCTGTCACGATTCCTCGACTCAATTTAAATCTTCGATATTGAACTTACAAAAGCTACAATTCAATTACGTAAATATATCCAATGCGGGTTTAATATATGCGCTTTAAAGGAGAAGTAGTAGTTCACTTCCAGAACAAAAATGTACAAATAATTTACTCACCCCCTTGTCATGCAAGATGTTCATGACTTTCTTCCTTCAGTCGTAAAGAAATTATGTTTTTGAGGAAAACATTTCAGAATTTCTCTCCATATAGTGGACTTCTATGGTGCCTGTGAATTTGAACTTCCAAATTGCATTTCAAATGCAGCTTTAAAGGGCTCTAAACAATCCCAGCCAAGTTAGAAGGGTCTTATCTAGCAAAGAGATCGGTTATTTTCTAAAAAAAAAAAAAAAAAATTATTTATTTATTATTTATATATATATATATATATATATATATATATATAAATAATTTATATACTCTTTAACCTCAAATGCTCTCTTGCTCTCTTAAACTCCCAACTTCAAAATCACCCTACATCGCTGTTTTACCTTTTCTTTGACCTTCTTTGCCCATTCACTTTGTAAACACTGGGTCGGTACTTCTGCAGTGATGTAGGGCCATTTTGAAGTTGGAGAAGAAAATGAGATAGGAGTTTTTCAACATACACTAAGTACATGCAGAGCTAGACAGGACGAGCATATGAGGTTAAAAAGTACATAAATTGTAAAAAATTTTTAGAAAATAACTGATTGTTTCGCTAGATTTAGAGCCTATTGAAGCTGCATTTTGGAAGTTCAAACTTGCTGGGACCATAGAAGTCCATTATATTGAGAGAAATCCTGAAATGCTTTCCTTAAATAACATAATTTCTTTATGACTGAAGAAAGAAAGACATGAACATATTGGATGACAAGGGGGAGTAAATTAACTGTAAATTATGAGTAAATTTTCTGTACATTTTTGTTCTGGAAGTGAACATCTCCTTTAATTATTTACATGCGTATAGGTTACGTATGTGCATGTCAGAGTGGCTCTGTTCACAGTAAATGCTGCTCCACACAAACAGTTTTCATTTACATAAGTGGAGTGTCTTAAACTACATCTCTGCATATTGCTGTGAGTTTAGATTTATTGTAATGTTCATCTGGGAACGCAACATGCACAATTTCATCAGATTTGTAAAGTAAATCAGTTATAAAACTACACAAAAACAAAAGAATACATCAATATCTTTCTAAACATGCTAACCGTTCATCGCTTTTTCAGAATAAAAGCTCAAAACCCTCATTCTATTCAAGAAATTGCAGTGGCTGCATAAAGAAATGTCATAAAGAAATGGTCCAATATTAAAGATTGACTGGACATTTGAATTAAATGTTGTTTAGTTAATATTAAACAAGGATTAGATCACAGTAAAGTGTAAAAACAATCAACAGCCATGCATTATGTACATTAGCTCTATTGTTTATAATACATAATGCATTTGACCAGTTTTGTTCAATAAAACCATATGATTACATGCTTTTGATACTTTATTTTAACTAATTATTATTGCCTCATTGCTATTATATATGCATTTTAAGTCATTTTAAAGGTTATTGGTCACTATTATTCCCTAACACTATTTATTACCACAAAAAATAAATTATAATTATCTGATTACTCGATTAATAGAATAAATGGTCAATTAATCAGTTACGAAAATAATTGTTAGCCCTAGATTTGAGGGTATAATATTGTCAAAATGACCAATATTTTACAAGACTGATAATTTTATTTTGAAATCAGCAATTACTTTACTGTCATACTGTGTTGCATTTAAACAGTATCACATAAAAGAATGTAACCCTTTAATTTAATCATGTTGCAGTGCATGCTGAGAAACTAAATGGTCTGTAGTAGAATATTTGCTCAAGTAAAAACTAAAATGTAAACCATACATTACGATTACAAATGTACAAAAACATTCAAATAATTTCGATAGCACACTGAATTTATATCAATGAAGTTCTCAGATTCAAGAAAGCCATTTATTCAAGTGCTCAACGGAACCTGACACATTTTTAATTTCATAACTTCATTCCTTCATGCTTTTTTACTCATCATATAACTATCCAATCTATCAAAAGACTAAATGCATTCCAAGATACAATTGAGACAGACCGCAGTCTGATCACTCAAATGATCACTACTAATTGCTAGACTGTGTTCACAGAAAATTTCACAGAAAAATTACTGTAAAAATTACTGTGAAAGTACATCAGCTAGTTGCCAGGACTACTGTAAATTCACACTCAAACCTCTGACACTGCAGATAAAAAAGGCAGATGCCTGGGAAATGGTGGGAAAAAGAGAAGCGAGGAAAGAGCGTGTGATACAGGGTTACAGTCGTTATGATTTTCTCTGATCAGCAGAAGTATAGTTATTTGTTTCTTTGGTATTGGTGTAGGCAGTCCAAAGCAACATGCAATTACCTAAGTCAGTTCATACAATCTTATATCTGAATGAGTCATTCAAACAGCGGTTAAAAAGGCACAGTGGGAAACGGAGTTTAAAGCAGTAATGGCTCCCTACCAACAAGTATAACAATACTCAAATTGCTGAAATTGCTTGTTCAAGGCTTTGCTAAGGGAGACACTAATTAAATAAAACTCAAATTGAAAAACGGAGAAAGCCCTTATCTTAAGCTTCAGAAACAGAAGGTCCCAGGTTTTCTAATTGAAATGAGTAATGCACCCAATGCAAGGGTAGTTGCATATATAATTCAGCCTCAAAACCAGCCTTTTTGTTCGGTATTCTAAGTCAGTTGGTGCTTGTCAATTGATTACATCATCTACAAAAAGCTGACGCTCAATCTCCTTACTATTTTCAAAGTCTCTTTCATCTTGGAGAGCACAGTGCTGGATGGGCAAAAGAGAGTGCCTTTGTTTTCGCAGCCGCACATGTCCTTTTCAATATTCGAAGGAAACCATGTGAGTTCTTCGCTGTAACATAGCAAACCTCATGATTCTCACTTTCTCTTTGAAATAAACTGTCTGTTTTACCGCTCTGCTTGATGTGAAGCCCAAATGAACATAGTCAATTTGTTCCCGCTGGTCTGTTTTTTGCTGAAAATGGACCGCGCTGAATGGCATGTTTTGTCGGAAGCTGGGGCGGTAAATGCTGTCATTACTTTAAAACGTTTGATTCACAAGGTCTTGAGGAATTGCGCACACTCATCTGCTCTTACCTTTTCCGTTGACTGCGATGTCCCGAAGAAAATGGGGATGAAAGCAAGCCAGATGATGCAGGTGGTGTACATGGTGAAGCCGATGGGCTTGGCCTCGTTGAAGGTCTCGGGAACCCCTCGCGTCTTGATGGCGTACACCGTGCACGTCACCATCAGCAGCATGCTGTATCCCAGGAGGCAGATGAGCGACAAGTCTGAAATGTCGCACTTTAGGACTCCGCGCGCCATCTCGGGGTCGACCGTGCGCTGGTCCTCATAGTCAATGAGAGCTTGGGAAGGGTCCACGGCGAACCAGATGCACACCCCTAGGAGCTGAACGGAAATCAAGCTGAAGGTGATTACCAACTGCGAAGCCGGACTGATAAAGCGTGGCGCGCTCACTGTCATTTTCCCCTGCTCGAAAATCCGATAAATCCGATTGGTTTTGGTGAGCAGCGCCGCATAGCTGATGCTCATTCCGAGCCCCAGGAAAATTCGCCTCAGCGAACAGATCCCTACATCTGGGGTTGAGATCATCAGGAAGGTGGTGGCATAACACAAAAAGATTCCTGTAAGCAGGACGTAGCTGAGCTCACGCCCGGATGCCTTAACGATTGGCGTGTCATTGTAGCGAATGAAGGTGACCACCACAAAAAGCGTGGCTATGATGCCGAGAATAGCGATCAGGACCGGTATGACTGCCCAAGGTGAGCTCCACTCCAGCTTCACAATAGGGATGGGCTGGCAGCCTGTGTGATTCTTGTTAGGTCTTAAATCAAAGCGGCACATCTTGCAGGTGTAGAGGTCGTGCTGATACTGGTACCCATCGCAGCGCTCACAGTGCCAGCAGCAGGAAATGCCCTTAACGATCTTCTTGCGCCATCCGGGTTTGCAGGGCTGACTGCAGATGGAAGTCGGCACCTGCTTCCCTCCACCTGGCCACTGCATCGCCCGCATCTGAAGCGAAAAAAAAAAAAACCAAGCAGTATTTACCATTTATCTTGGCTAAAGACAAACAATGTTTAACATCTCAAATGAGTGTTTTCACTTCCTCATCTAATGACTCCATTCAATTAATTCTTGTTGATCTCAAAAGAGCAATTTTAAGCAGTTTTCCTCAAGGCTACACTTCAATCTTTCTTCGTAAGCGATGTGTACGTCAAGTTCACCAAAAAGTTAACTCTCACATTGCTCCAAATCCATATGCTGCTTGTTTTCCTGCGGAACACTAAAGAAGACTTTTTTTTGAGAAATTATTGTGCAGCTTCTTGTCATAAAAGACAAAACAAGTGATTAGAAGCTGCAAAGCTCCAAAAGAACATTTGACTTGTGCTCTAAAAGCCATATGTTTGAGGAAAAGATAAAAAACAAAAATAAGTCTTTGTTATAGGGTACGACGGGGCTAAAGGCACCCTGAGGTAAAAGGCACCTTTGATATTATTTTCCTCTAACCCACTAGATGGCAGATAACGTGCCGTAGCACTTTCCAAAACATCCACTTTTCAAGATACATGTGCAATTTTGTCTGATCCTAGACGCGATTGCGGGCAGCAGCACAAAGTCGATTTTGTGCTTACTTGTAATGTTGTAGATTTAAGTAGCAAACGAGAATCACTTAAATTCTTGAATATATCTTGAGACAAAGGTCTTTTTAATGATTTTCAGCTTTGTTGGGTCTCCATCTTAAAGATAATCACCATGTTTACAATGAAACCATCATATTTGAAAACATGCTATCAATCATATCATATAATAAAATATCATTCGTTGTTTCTACTGTAAATCTATATTAAATTACTAAGAGATCTCCTTCAATGCTTTCAGAATCTTTACATTTTAAAATGATTTTGTTTCTGTATTTTAAAGTGTACATTTTATTTTAACATTTTAATGACAGTATATTTATTGAACAAAAATTAATTAATCAAAATAAGCAGAAAATAGTACAAACTTTGCTAAAGTTGTTGTTTTGAACAAGTATTAACTCTTTAAAAAAAAAACATTATTTGTATCAATACTGTGTGCCTTTTACCCCATGCTGGTGAGCCTTTTACCCCATGTGTGGGGTATAAGGCCCCCCTTGTCCCCTCATACATTTATATGATTTTTAAACAAAATAAACGACTTGTATGATTTATTTTTACACAAAATCTGTTGCTCCATAAATGTTCAATACAAATATATTTTTCCGCAATCATACACTTTAGGTACAGTGAAAAGCAAATTTGTTTGTACCCTACTAATAATACTAACATCAATTATGGTAAAGTGTTACTGGTTCTCACTTGTGTACATGTGACATGCCATTTTTAAATTATGGACAAAACTTTCTAAATATTATGACAATTTTATAAAGCAATTCAGAAGACTTTTTGGAGCTTGAAAACTTTAATCACTGTTGTAGCATGGTGGTTAAAAGATAAACATTCTTTACAAAATTTGTGGTGGACAAAAATAATACCAAAATACAGGTTTGGAATGGCATGTGGGTGAATAAACAAGATTTTTTTTGATACTCACATTTAGGTAAAGTTGTTCAGTCCAGTGGCCGATGGTCTTGTATTCAGCCGTTTTGTTCTTTATCTGGTACTGGTAGATATCATAACGGCCTGGGGCGTCTCCATTCTCATTGAACTGCACTGGACTGCCGGCTATGCCTGAAGATGTGAGCAGAGAAATCTGATTAAAGACATGCAAAAAGTGTTCCAACACCATATAGCTTCACAGTAATGAGCAACCGCTCATGTACAGACATATCCAGGTCAGCATCCAAAATCTGTGAACGAAATTCACCTGAGATTGATGGTGAGCTGGAAACTGCAATATGTTAAGCTGGACTAAAAGTGCTAGCAGTCAATTTAACAGAACTTTTGCTAAATATATTGCTTTAGAGTTTATTTAATGCTATATCTACGGTACAGTGAATAGCAATGATATTTTCACTTATTTGTAATAAGCATTGTATCCAAAGGAGGAAAAGAATCGCATTTAAACCTGGAATGGAATAAAACCCTGCATTACCACTGCTTAGTATAAAATGCATGGGCATTTTCATTTAGCTCTGTATAAACAAGTCGAAATTCCCTTTGCAGATATCTAACCTCAAGTACATTGAGTGCAATTTCTATTTTGCGAGAGCAATAGCTTATGGAAGGAGGCAGGAGAGGTGGACAGGATAACAATGGTGCTGCATCCCATGATGCATTTTAGATTAGGTGCCTTATTCTGTGGAAAACCCTGCTGTCTCAAGCTTTAAAGTTTTGGTTAAGCTATCTGTATTCCAAGCACCTGACCGTGTCCAACTTAATTCCCTGGACCCTGTGCAGCTGAGTCTACCGAACAATAGCACAAGAAATTGTGTTTTCACTACTTGTGTTTGGGTTATAACTATTCTGAGGCACAATCCACATAAAATTCTCACTGAAATCTACGGGTGATTATCAGCAATGGTGGATTTCTGTTGATGAATATCCATTCTTCTTTGTGCAGGCTTGGAAGCTGCGAGAGGCTTATTTCAAACTCTGATGAGTCAACCGCTCTGGATTAGGGAATTAAGATTTTTTACAGCCATGCTTGGTGGTGGTGCAGCTCACCATATAATGCAGACAGATGTAAAGGATTATGAGAATTTCATAAGGACAAAATATTCATCAAAACAAGAGAGTGCACATGAAGTGATTGAGAATCCCAAAGTAAGCACTCAGTTACTGACTCACTCAGGCATACGACCTTACCATATTGATTTATTATCTGCGATGCTCAAACTTGAGCCTAAATACTAAATGTCAGTGCATAACTTGTCCCACTCATTTGTGCTACGGACATGAGTTATGGCTCAAATCTTCTGGGTTGCTGAGAAGAGGTGTGCTGTTATGTTTCCAGTCATACAATTTAAGCACTAAAACATTCACAAGGCTTTAGCAACACAACTTTCTAGCAATGTGGTGGTGACTTTAAAAAGCATTTAGTTACTAAACATGATATAGACAGAGCCAAACTCACTGAAACCAGTGTTATAACTATTGTTTATTATTCAGTATAGGGTTCTGACTCTACCAGGAAGATACCACTAAACAGTGAACTGTCCCCAGACATATATCCTTATTAGAGCCGTGAGTGTACTCCACAGCATCAAAGGGTTGAGAGTTTTCTTCTGAGGCTCATTTGATGAGACATTGTGCAGCACTTCAAACAATGGGATCAGGGAGAAACACAGGTAGACTTCCACCTCCAGAGACAGAGCTTACCACTCAGCCAAGAGATCCTTCTCCAACCATAATATTCAGCAGAGAAGACATACGGCCACTGCCTGCATCACAATGAGTCTGTCCTAAAAACTACTGAAAATCATTGGATAGAATAATACGATAGAAAAACGATAGACTGATAAACAGAAGGATAGATAGAATAATAGATAGACAGCTAGATATAACAACAAACAGGACGACATATAGAATAATAGCGATAGAACAATGGATGGATGGATGGATGGATGGATGGATGGATGGATGGATGGATGGACGGACAGACAGACAGACAGACAGACAGACAGACAGACAGACAGACAGATAGATGATAGATAGATAGATAGATAGATAGATAGATAGATAGATAGATAGATAGATAGATAGATAGATAGATAGATAGATAGATAGATAGATAGATAGATTGATTGATACGTAGAGTAAAAGAATGATAGAACAATACAGCGACAGAACGATAGATAGAACAATAGATGGATAGATGGATGGATAGACAGATAGATAGATAGATAGATAGATAGATAGATAGATAGATAGATAGATAGATAGATAGATAGATAGATAGATAGATAGATAGATAGATAGAACAATAAAACGATAGATGGAAAGAACAATACACTCTTAAAACAGATGTGTTAAAAACAACACAACCTGTGTTATATCTTAACACACTTGTGCGTTAAATTAAGGACAACACATTTTGTGTTAATTTTAACTCAACCAATGTGATATTCGTCTTAACACAGGTTGATATTTTGAAAATATTTAACACACTAATGTGTCAAATCACAATTTATGACACATTAATGTGTTAAATATGTTAAAACAACACAACCTGTGTTATATTTAACACATCTGTGTGTCTAGTTAAGGACAACACATGTTGTGTTAATTAAATTTTAACACACCAGTGTGTTATTCTTCTTAACACAAGGCAGTGTGTTAAAATGTTTAACACACTAATGTGTTAAATTCACACAGTCTGCATAGATGTGCTTTTCTTAAGCAGTTAAAATGAACGCAATACAAAAAGAAATCTATTAACACTGATCAAAGTGTGTTTGGTCCCACAATACAGAGTGTTAAATGAACACTGAAGCGGAGTTGAACTGATAATGTTAACAAGCAGAATGAAAGAGAAACAGAAACTCCACAAACAGCATCACGAGCTTCACACATTACTGACCAGTTTGTCTAAAAAGTTATTATTTAGAACAGAGGTTTAGATGTTGATTTTTTCTTTTGAACTTACCGTTAATGTGATCATCAGTGTTTGCTTTAGTTGTGCTCTTGATCCTTTACATTCTAACATTAGTTTTCTCTCTGGCTGCTTTAAAACTGTGTTTGCAAACATTTTTGCAAACAGAAAAGTCCAGGAGAATACATGATCAGGTGGTTCTGACTGGTTGTTTATGATAGTGTATCTGTGGTTGTTTTATGTTAATATGAACAATGATATTGGTTTTGATGAAAGTTATATATTAACTAAATAATTTGACTGATTTTAAAAACACTTTGCACTCCAATCTATTTGAAAATTTGTAATATCGATGCAAACAATCATCAATAATCAGCATATGAATCTCAAGCTTCATGCTGCAGTGCATTCTGGGAGCACCAATCAAAACCCATCCATGGATCCCAGAATGAATTGCTTTATATTTATCGTCACCATCATTGAGATTAATATGCTGACTGTTCAACTCTGCCATTCAGAAAAGAAAAAAAAAAAAAAAAACTGTATAATTTGTCCTTAAACTTTAAAAAATTCAATCTACAGAAATAATAGTCTCCTATATTCATCAGTGTGCAATCTAAAAATCACTACATGACAATTAATTTCAGCATCAATATGCCAGCATCTTTCTAACCATGTTTTTGCTTAAATCTAAACAACTACAGTGTGTTCTGTGAACAGAATTACAGCAGCACAAGAAAAAACACTATTGCAGATTTGAGGGTCGAGACCCAACAAAAGCAAACACTGACCACAGTGATGGTGATGTTTTAAGAAATGAAGCCAATGTCTAAACCTCTTTTTGTCTCTTTCTTTCTCTGTGGAGTGGATCCACATCATCCACCAATGAAAACATCTTATGCAGTGACATAGGCAGCAATGTGATTGGATGATATTTAACATATTTTGAGTTAAACACATTGTGTTGTTTCTCTCTCTCTCTCTCTTTACACATGATCAACTTAAAATGACACAAAATGTGTTAAAATGGCAATAACACAAAAAATGTGTTAATAATTAACACATCCTTTTTAAGAGTGTAGAACAATAAAATTACAGAACAACAGACAGACAGACAGACAGACAGACAGACAGACAGACAGACAGACAGACAGACAGATAGATAGAACGATACGTAGAGTAAAAGAATGATAGAACGATACAGCGACAGAACGATAGATAGAATGATAGATAGAATGATAGAACGGTAGATAGATGGATAGACAGACAGACAGACATTAGATATAGATAGATAGATAGATAGATAGATAGATAGATAGATAGATAGATAGATAGATAGATAGATAGATAGATAGATAGATAGATAGATAGATAGATAGATAGATAGATAGATAGATAGATAGATAGATAGATAGATAGATAGAATTGGAAAGATAGAACAATATAACAATAGTTAGAGTAAAAGAACAATAGAACAATAAAATGACAGAACAACAGATAGATGACAGACAGATAGAACAAAAGATAGATAGATAGATAGATAGATAGATAGATAGATAGATAGATAGATAGATAGATAGATAGATAGATAGATAGATAGATAGATAGAAAGATAGATAGACAGATAGACAGATAGAAAAAGAGAGAACAATAGAATGATAGGTAAAATGATAGAACGATAGAACAACAGAACGATAGAATGACAGATAAATAGATCAGGACTATAAGACCCAGTTTAATTTTAAATTATGTTGTTAAAAAGAAAATGTGGAGGAAACCTGCAATTTGAGCTTTGGAAGCAAAGCCAGCAGTTTAAAGGCCTCACACTCAATAAACTTACAAAGAAGAAACCACTTTGGGCAAGAGTGATGGCTACACGGACAGAAAAGTGATGGGCCGCCTCGTTCAATCTCAGGCTATTGAAGTCCCTAACTAACCTCACTCAGAAGTCACATGGAAAGGGGAGACCAGGCTAATATGTGGAAAAGTAGCACTGAAAACAGTCAGTGCGAAGTTGCGAGACAGTTTTGAAACAGCTTTGGCTACATACAGCAGGTCTCAAATCTTGCAGAACCGTCTCTCTCATCAGGCACGTAGTTATATAGCAGTAAATCACTGCCAGACAGTGGATCTCAGCTCATCTGCTGCGAACGTCTGCCATGGCCACTTCTGAACTGGCAGGAGAAGTGTTGCAAACTGACTGCATTCTGAACACAATTGTAATTATCAACATATCTGTTCATTAACAGGAATAATATGACACTGAGTAATATAAAAGCTGTTGTTTTGCTGTAAACAGGGTTATAGGTGTAAGATTAAACTCACTAATCCAATGCATAATGATGAAAGAGTATAAGACTTGCATGTAAAAAGTGCTGTAGAGTGTCTTTCAACTCAAGAATAACATTAGCATAATTAATGCTTGAGTAAAAAAAGAATTGAACTCCACTTGTTTAAACACGTACCATAGGGTCCAAACAATAACAATCTGAGAAGTTTGTTGTAGGAGTAGCTGTAGGATTTTTAATAATGTAAACACAGAATTAACAAGAAATATAATCTAATATGAAATACTGGAGAACTTGATTAGGCTGTGAGCAGGATCATAAACTTGTGGAGTCCATGCAGCTCAAATTATGCTGTTATTAAAGCAAAAGAGTGAAAAAAACTATTCTGAAATGCATGTCTCACTTAAGCTTTCAACTACAACTGTTATGTTGATAATTTAATTTGTTATAAAAAAATTGCAAAAATGCAAAGTAAAAGATTTTAATAGGTGCTGCTTGGCCCCACTGTATACTGTAGAAATTTAACTCATTTATTGCTGCAAACACATTTATCTAATTGTATTTAAAAACAGGTAAACATATTTAGAGTTCTGAATAACTTGTTTTGTTAAGATTTTAAAATGTGTAAATGTGTTTACATAATTAAATATATAAAATGTCGTCTGTACGGACATTCAAAAGATTTTTTTGTCTTTAAAAAGAGCAGCATAAATTATACTTGTAAACTTTCTATTCATCAAACAATCCTTCAGTTTGGAGTAATGATGCTGAAAATTCAGATTTGCCATCACAGAAATAAACACAATTTTAAATATATTAAAATAAAAAAGTTAATTGAAATTGCAATAATATTTAACAATATGTTTGCCCTTAATTTATTATCAAATAAATGCAGCCGTAGTAAACATGAGACTTCTTTCAAAAACTAGTGTATACATGTTTAAAATATAATCATAAACATTAACATCCATAATGTATATTTTTAATATATTGTCAGAGTTTATTCACTCGCTGTGGGAAACAGTGGTCTCTTTACAAGGTACTATGCTGCTATAAGAAGCATTTTAAGCATTTTAATGTTTTAAAAAAAATTTTTTATGTTTTTAAGTAACATTGTGAAATATTTGTACTATTTAAAATAACTGCTTTCTATTTAAATATATTTTAAAATGCAATTTGTTCCTGTGATCAAAGCAAAATTTTCAGCATCATTACTCCAGTCTTCAGTGTTACATGATCCATCAGAAATCATTCTAATATGCTAATTTGCTGTTCAAGAAACATTTATTGTTATTTTTTTTTAATAATATTTAAAACAGTTGACTCATTTTTTTCAGGATTCTTTGATGAATAGAAAGATCCAAAGATCAGCATTTATCTGAAATAAAAAAAACATCTTTAATATTATACACTATACCATCCAAAAGCTTGGAATCAGCAAAAAATAAAAAAAGAGAGAGAGAGAGAAAGAAATTAATACTTTTATTTAGGAAGAATGATTTAAATTGAGAAATTGATCAAAAGTGTTGTTAAAGACATGTATAATGTTACAAAAGACTTTCTATTCATCAAAGCAACTAATACATGTTTTTTGAGCAGCAAATCAGAATATTAGAACGGTTTCTGAAGGATCTTGTGAGTGGAGAAATGATGCTAAAAATTCAGTTTTGAAATCACAGGAATAAATTACATTTTAAAATATATTTAAATAGAAGAGTTATTTTAAATAGTAAAAAATATTTTTAAATGTTACTGTTTTTGGTGTACTTTGCATCAAATAAATGCAGGCTTGGTGAGAAACTTTAAAAAAACATTAACTAACAACTTTTGCTAGTAGTGTATTTCCCTGAACATTTGTTGAATTGCCACTCATGATAATACATACATATTACTTATATATACATGGACAGAATAAACTCCAATAGGATACCAGAGCTATACTGAACATTACCAAGCCATGAATAAATGTGAACAGCACATAATTGCCGGTACCGATTACCGGCTCAGTTCGATCACTGAGTATAATTCACCAGTTCTTAACTGGTTCCCGAAGGACTCCACAATCAAGTGTTTACATTCAGAACTAGCATTCAGCTATCACAGTAATTGTCAGGCACTTCATTAATTCAATTAGATCTGCACATTTTCTCCCAGAAAAAAATGTCATGGCCTATTCCAAAGCAGACGCTATTGACACAGTAAAGCTCAGTAGAGAATCATTCAGTCAAATGCACTAATGATCGAAGGGCAATTGTCAGGGAACCATGTGACAGATCGATTTGCATAACAGTTGACCCAGTTGGGAGGGAAAAAAAGTTTGTGACCCTGAAAGTCATATTCTATTAGCCGGTTACACTTCAGAACAGTAGGCCACATCATCATGGTCCTCAGAGTAAGTGTGAATACTCAGTAAATTAATTAGTCAAACTGCCATTGATAGTCCAGGAAGAACATGTCCAAAGGGTGTTGTGAGCCCACTGCAAACTGCTTTAATTAACACATACATGGCTCAGGAGGAACTCTGGCTTGGGTACACTAAGCACATATCAAAATACTTTTCTGGGGAGCAGTCTGTCGCTCCTCAGGGCTTCTGTTGTTTCTCACAACTCTAATCCATTCCAGCAGCTAATCTTTGTAAAACCATTTGTTGACAATTTACGACCAGGGTGGGGCTTTTGTAAAAGGATTTTGGACAACTTTCAAAAACCTATCCTGCGAGAGAGGTTTTAAAATTGTTATGCCGCAATAAAGAAACTTAAATTTACCGTCAGAGGGCTAATTATGCCAAAATCCCCTTTCTTAAGCACCCATAAACAGATGTTTGCTCTGTGCTAGAAGGTCTGTCACAGAGGAGTGGTAATGCAGAAGGTAAACCGCTTACCTGCTATCTTGACATTGCGGATGTACTTTAGCAGGAGGGTTCCATCAATCGGGTCCATTTTGGAACAGAGTCCCACCTTGCCAGGGCACAGGTCTTTGTGCATGTTGTGGAGGGCGTGCGCCATCGCGTACACCGCATCAATCACGAACATCACCTTTCCCTCTTGCTCGTAGGACGAGTCTTTTCCGATCCTCTCTTGATCTGACAGACGAAAGAAAAAGTTTGCATCAGCATCGACTGAAGTGTCATTAGATTTTGACTGAGTTGTCACACTTACACCAAGAGAGCATTGGAAGCGGCTTATGTTGCGCAGCTTGACGCTCTCTACACCCAATGCGCCAAAGTTCCTCGTCACCTCAAAGTCTGCACTCATAATGAACCAACACTTTGGATTTGATAATATAACAAAAGAAATAAAACACATAAAATAATCAAATGTTTTCAAATGTTCTTTACTTGGGGCTTTTAAAATAAAATAAATTAATAAAATAAAATAAAATAAAATAAAATAAAATAGTGGTTTCGTTCTGATTTTTTTTTCATATACTACAAATAAAATGTAAAGCAAATTAAAGGAAGTGGCTGGAGTCACTTTTGGAGTGCAACACATTAAAAATAGAAATGGGGCATTCATCAACTGAAGGCCTCATCAGGTTTGTGCAGTCTAGAAAGGCCTACTGATTAGAATAACAGTGGTCTACTTTTGCTGTGTTGCAACATAAACATCTTAGAGGGAATTATTAATTTTAGACAAGTGGAACACCAAACTAGTTACATTTCCCAGGTTTTTCCTTTACCAAAAATACAATACTATTAGTTGTAATCTGATGCAACCAAATCATTTAAACTGTTCCTGCTCCAGTGTGCATTTTACTTCTGAGTCAAACATGAATGTGTCTCATTTTATAAAATATTTGGAATTTACTTAGAATAAAATTAGGCAAAACTGTTTTTTAAGGGCCAGAGGAACCTACTTGTCATTTGCCAACTAAGAACACAATTCAAAATATAATAATTTAGAGCGTGTTGGTTATTTAACAAGCGTTGTGCACAGCAGTGTTACAGTTTTATCAAGGGTGATGCACTTTGTACAATAATTTAATCAATTAAAATTTTATACACCAATGTAATCAGCTTACCAGCAACAACAACACATGTTGTTCAGAATGCATTAAGGAAATGCTTTGCTTCAGTTGCATGAAAGTAGAGGAAAGTAGACTTTAAGGATGTTCCTTCAAAAATAAATCACATGGCTAAGAACAAAAAGCCTTAGTCCAGAAAAAAACAGCTTCCTGAACAATGACTAATCCTGGCTTTTATACACACAGGATGTAATTTTCATTAAAAAGCAGGCCATATGTTTTTTCTTTTTTTAAAGTGTTCTAATATTGTGTTGGACAAAACAGGTTTCATTTTCTCAGAATATACATTTATACAGAGTCTCTTGTCAAGGAAACGGTTTGTTCGAACAAGCTTTAAGCATAATGTCTGTAAACCCCTCCCTTCCATAAGCCTACTCTGCTCTAATTGGTCAGCTGGTCAAGCCTGTTGTGATTGGCACAGAGAGGAGTACTTGAGCAAGCTGGTGAGTGCTACCATCTGTGTTACCAAGTCTGCGATTGTTTTTGACATCGCGGGTTGAAACTACCCCAATAACGTCATATTTATAAATGCCTGTGTGCTATGGAAACTCATTTGAGATACTATTAAAAAAGTGTAAAGAAGCATCCTGCGTTTTTGTCATAAATGTTTCAGAATTAGGCCTGAAACATTGTTTTGCCAACTATGATATAATATAAAAATTTCTATTCAGGCACAGCTTTGGTCATGAATAGTAATTATGGTATGTGAGTCACTAAAAGGCATGTTATTTATGTAATATATATTCTAATGAAGTAGCAATTCATACATCAAGTAAAAAAAAAAAAAAAAGAAGAAGTGGATAAACAATAAAATGTTTCCCAATTAATTTATTTTTACATAAATATTAATATAGTAATTTAATGAATTATTATGCATACTTATATATAAATGTATCCAAAAACATATTTGATTGGCATCCCTAAAAAAAAAAAAAAAAAAAAAAAAAAAAACATAAAATACATAAAAAAATAAAAAATTAAATTAAATTAAATTAAATGAAGAGTAACTAGTTGGCTTCTTTCTTACAGATTTTACAGTTGTATTGTTATGGGTAAAAGGCTGTATTTTAAATAATTGCTACAGGGCTTGTTAGATGTTACACTCTAAAAAGACTATTTAAACAGAAAGGGGAAAAAACTAATCAAATAAATAATCATAAAGTAATTTAATTGATTATTATGCATACTTAAAAACTTAAATGTATACTTTTAAAGAATTGATTAGCATCCCTATTGATTGGTATCCCTTAAAAAAATAAAATAAAATAAAATAAAATAAAATAAGCTGTCCTTGCATAATGAAAGCAAAGATGGCGAAATAAATATGTCAAAATTATATGAATATTAGGAAATAAAATAAAATAAAATAAAATAAAATAAAATAAAATAAAATAAAATAAAATAAAATAAAATAAAATAAAATAAAATTAAATTAAATTAAATTAAATTAAATTAAATTAAATTTTGGTTAAAAGGCTCTATTTTAAATAATTGCTACAGGGCAATTACATGTGACACTCTAAAAAAGTATATGTATACTTACTATTGATTGGCATTCCTAAAAATATACTAAATGAAATAAAATAAAATAAAATAAATGCGTGCTTTTTCATTTTAATAAAATTAAAACATTTAAAAATAAAAATAAAAAAATAATAAAAAAATTACAAAATAAATTAAATTAAATTAAATTAAATTAAAAAATACTACTGCGCTACTAGTTTTCCAAGTTTGATTCCTGTCTCTCCCAACTTTGCTTCCTCTCAGCTCTTCACTGTCCTATCATAATAAAGGCAAAAAGGCCTAAATAAATAATATTAAAAAGTTAAATGAAATGAAATCTAATGATTTTACAGTTGTACTGTTATGGCTAAAAGGTTGTATTTTAAATAATTGCCAGAGGGCTTGTTATATGTGACACTCTACAAAGACTGTGTTTAAATAGAAAGGAGAGAAAAAAACAATCAAATATCTACAATATGCCACGAGTTGTCATCTCACATGTTCAGTTATCCAAGTCCCCTATCTTGCTCTTCATGCCACGGATAAATGAAAGAGGTCTGGTAACACACGAGGGTGGAATAATAGACAGGGAGACAGCAAGCAAGATTAATTATCTCTCAGCGCTCATATAATCATGCCAGACAGCTGTATATTCATTAGAGCTGGAGTTGCTCAGCTTGGTTTTTTTTGTAAGGTCTTAATTGCAAAGGAGCTGTTTCAATTATGACCCTGCCAGAACAAACCGGGAAGATAGCTGTCAGATGTCAGGTTGGCAGATTGCAGGGTACACTCTTCAGAATAAAGCCTGTGCCATTGTCATTTTGGGTTACTGCCAGCATTTACAGTACATTTACAGTATTTCAAACAACTGCAAAAAACCAAAGAGCAATCATTACTCTTTACAATAGGATGCCTTTAAGGTTTAGTATTGTACCATTCCGTGATATTTCAAAAGGCTGGTTTTCTATTTTGCTCAATACTCTATTCTGGTTTTCCCAAGACAAACCCATCCATACTCATACATTTGCAAACCTTTTCTTATCTAAACAAAGCCAGCACATTTTTTTTCCTCAAAGCTGCTGTTAGTAAAGAAATGTCAGTCCTATTCTTCTAGGGTTTCTAATCACCAGCACTTCAGCTTTGCCTTAAACAGAAAGGCAATTTAACATCCTCGACAGTCCCTTTGCATCTTGAAAACCCTAAATTAAAGAGGCAGGTTATGCTTGTGTAATTGTTCACCACAAGCATAACTATTGGTAGTGGTGAGGAGGGGAACTGTACGAGTTCCGCCATGGGTCTGCCTGCAAGAAAAAATCCATTGTGAATCTCAGGCGCTGGGGGAGGTTGGTCAGCCCACACGCTTCTTAATGCTCTGCATACACAAACACACACAAACGCATTAGCACTCTCACTGGTAGATGAACACACACATGCATGCTGTTTGTCTCTATGTGCACACAAAAGCTTTGAGATGCAGCACGGTTACAAGCACAAACTCTTTATCAAATAGTGCGAGCGCTTCCACATATGCTATGGTTCAGCTAGTTTACATTATGTGTAACACAAAGTAAAAACACTGAAACCTCAAAATTATATTAATAATTGGCAGAACAGGAATCATATATACAATACTGATCTTTATTTGGGGCATCTTCTGATCAAATATTGATATATCTGATTAATTCAATTCAATTCAATTAGATTAAATTCAATTATTCTGCAAACTAAAAAATAACTGATTGGCAAAGAAAAGCAAAACCAGACAATATTAATATTAAACAATATTAATATTAAAATATATTAAAATATTAATATTTTCTCACCAAATATTGATCAGATCATTCTATTGAATGATTTTACTTTATTTTAATACCTATTTTACTTATAATCTTTTTTTAATCTTATTATTTTATCTTCATATGGGGCATTTTCTGACCAAATATTGATATATCTGATTGATTCAATTAGATTAAATTCAATTAAATTATTCTGCGTATTTAAAAAAAAAATTATTAGGAAAACAAAATAAACAAAACCAGAATAAAAATAATTTATTGGGAAATACATAAAATAAAATAAAAACTAAACTAAACTAAACTAAACAACTAAACTAAACTAAACTAAACTAAACTAAACTAAACTAAACTAAGCTAAACTAAACTAAACTAAACTAAACTAAAATAAAATATATTTTGAGTGTAACTTTATTTAGATGATATATCTTAATAATTTAATTAGATTAAATTAAATTATTCTGCATACTTTAAATAAAAAGTATATATTTTGATTTTAACTTATATGCATTTTCTCACCAAATATTGACGTATCTGATAATTCTATTCAATTTTGCATACATAAAACAAATAAATATACTCAAATAATTATATTTATTTATATATATATAAATAAATAAATAAATAAATAAATAAATAAATATATATATATATATATATATATATATATATATATATATAT
>NC_133372.1:37697703-37763062 GCF_049309525.1 Garra rufa
ATATATATATATATATATATATATATATATATATATATAATATATATATATATATATATATATATATATATATATATATATATATATATATATATATATATATATATATATATATATATATATATATATATATATATATATATATATATATATATACACACACACACACACACACACACACACACACACACACACATATATATACAGATATATTTTTGGTATATTTTCTCACCAAACACTAACATCTGATTAATTCAACTGAGTTCAAGTCGATTATAATGCATACTTAAAACTGATTGATCGGCTAAACATAAACAAAGCAAAGCTAAAAAATGTAATAAATAAAGTAAAATAATGTTATACATTTCTTAATAAATAAGAAATTGATTCAATTCAATTAAATATTCTGCATATATGAGACAAAACAAAACAACCAATAAAAAAAAACAAAAAAACAGCTGCCCTGTGCACACAAAATCCTACACATCCTCATGGGGCATTTTCTCATGAAATATTGACATATCTAATTCAATTAAATTATTCTGCATGTATATGTAAACATGATTGACAACCAAACAAAAACAAAAACAAACACAAAACACCTGGCCTGTCCACACAAAATCCTACAGACCCGACACAGTTACAAGCTCAAACTCTTCATCCTACATTCCAAGCACATCTACGTTCTCTATACCGCCAGGCCCTGCACCTTTTGAGGAATCCTTTCCAATTAAGGAAGGCATCTCAGAGAGTTTGTCGGGGGCTGAAAGGTGGCATTGACGGGGGCCGTGACAGAGTAGAACGCACGTAACCTGCAGTACCTCACGCTGCTCCGGGGCTTTAAAGACACAGGCTGTCCTGCTCTGAGGGCTCTGCTCTCACTGGGAATAATGGCTCTGACTCTCCCCATTTGCCAGAAAAACCTCCAGAGCCTTTTGTCTCACTTAAGTCTCTTGTTTGTGGTTTCGGACGAGTGATTCTCTTCTCACAGGGTTTTGTTGAAACTCTGCTGTACCCTTAACCTCAACAACGGAAAAAAAAATCTTTATACAAAGTGCTTTTGATTCAGGTGCAATGTGTTAGCGGTCTATAGAAATGGCCAGGATGTGCGTGCTACTTAAGGAGTGCCAGTCTCTGAATGCACTTACTGTATAAAAGCAATCCATTAACTTCCGGCGAATGAATTAAAATATTCAGCATAGAGATAGCTGCTATAATTGATTCAAAGGACAGAATGACTGCTTCAGATGTTGCATACATTAGTTTTGGATCTCGGACCTCAAAATCCCTCCAACAATCAAAGAAGAAGTGTAATTATTTCTGGCCTTTCAGAAATAATTCAGGTATTATTTGTTGAGAGGCTTCAGGCTTTTCATTTAGATGCAGACAATCTAAAATTACATATATGTAAAAAACTTTAACAATCTATTTAACTGTTATAGCTTGTAATTCACACTTCAGCTTTCATATAAAGCGACTTCCATTTTCACTCACTGCTCAAGGGCACAGTGCTGATGACTCAAGTGTTGCATTTCTGGACCGAATCAACATCCTTTTGTTTACAAGCCCACCTCTATAATCCATACAAAACAGTGGTCAAATTTAGGTGGGATGGTGATAATAGATGGAATCTGCATCACCTCTGCATTTATCAGACATCTCTTCTGGATGAAAGATGGGTCCTGCCTTTTGATCAAAGCTCCCATGCAAAACATATAAGACATGCGACGTCTCCTCCGCCACTCCTCTCTGAGCAACACAAGCCTGAGGGAGGTTTTGTAGGGAACCAAAGCACCTCAAGTTTCTCTTGAAAAAAGAAAAAGCTTGGCAATCCAAATCCCATGAATTGTCCCCGGGGGACATTCTTTCAACACTTTTTGAATACAAATAAGGATGTTGTGTGTCTCATCATTGTTTTTAAAATAGCCCTATTATGGGAGCCATTTATTTGTTTAAAGCTTAAAAATGAGCTAATGCAACAGATTTTTGGTCTCAACTGTTATGTTACAATTAAACTGCACGCAGTCTACTAAAACATATGGAAGCCTGTTTCCGCCTCTGAATAAAAATTAGAATATTACAACTTTTTTCTCACAATTCTGACATTTTTCTTGCAACTGTGACTTTTTTTCTCAGAATTGTGAGAAATAAACCCACAGTTGAGTTACGAAGTAATTCCAATGGGGAAAAAAGACTGATATTTTTTTATCAGAATTACAAGTTTACACTCTTAAAAATAAAGGTGCTTTAGAAGGTTCTTCACAGCGATGCCATAGAAGAACAATTTTTGGTTCCACAAAGAACCATTCAGTCAAAGATTTTTTTAACAAGCATCTTTTTCTTACTTTTTACTTCTTACTATGGCATCGTGAAGCATCTCACAATTCTCACTTAATAACTTACAACTTTGTGCTATAAAGTAAGAATTATTTTAACTCACAATTCTGACATAATTTGCGAGTAAGAATTGTAAGATATAAACTTTATTTCTCAGAACTGTGACTTTATTTATCAGAATTTAGAGTTTATATATCGCAGTTGTCTTTTTCTGACAATTTTTGCAAACTGCGTGTTTATATATAGCAATTGAATCACAATTTGAAGTTTATATCAGCCGGGCTGAGCATCTCCTTTGGTACTCCTCAGGAAGATGAGATGTCTGACGCTGCATCAGAGGGAAAGTCTGGTGGTGAGGCGGACTCCTCCACGGTCCCTGTCCCGTCTGAGGTGGACGCCGAGCTCTTGGCTATGCTCCTCCGAAGCCGCCAGGGGGATTGGCCTCAGGGTACCCCACGAAAAAAAAAGGCTGGATGATTGGTTCTTTTCGTTCTTTTTATCTTACCCCCCGTGCCTTTCTTCCCAGAGGTGCACGAGAAGCTGGTGAAAACATGCCGGGCTCCTTTTTCAAAAAAAAAAAAAAAAAAAAAAAAAAACAGCTCCTCTCCCCTCACCACCCTCGATGGCGGGGCAGTCAGGGGGTATGCGGCGATTCCCCAGGTCGAGCACCGTTGCGGTGCACTTATGCCCGCGCGGCGCTGCCACCTGGCGGGATCATCCGCGTCTCCCGTCCGGGGCGTGTGAGCGCTCGTCCGCACTCGCGGGCAGTGTGTACCACGCCGCTGGACAGGCTGCCACTGCCTTGCACGCCATGGCGGCACTTCAGGTGTTCCAAGCCCAGGCGTTAAAACAGCAGCAAGAAGGTGGTCCTGACCAAGGTGTGATGCAGGAACTCCGTGCCACCACCGACTTCGCCCTCTGGGCAACGAAGGTCACGGCACGTTCCCTTGGTCAGGTGATGTCCACAGCTGTGGTCCAGGAGCGACACCTATGGCTGACTCTGGCCAGATGGCAGATGTCGACAAAGCACGCTTTCTCGACGCTCCTATCTCCCAGAGCGGCCTATTCGGCGACACTGTCGAGGACTCCTCTGCGGTTCAGAAGCAGTTCAGAAGCAGACAGAGGCCATCTTACACATCTCGCCCCGCCGCGAAGCTACCATTCCGCCGCCAGGGCCTCACCCTCCGCCTGCTCGTCGCCGAAGACGTCCTCCTGCGGCCCCCAAGAAACAGCTCCGTCCCCCGCCGAGGCTCATGATGCCAGACTGGCGGCCCGACGTCGAGCTGGCCACGGGAGAGCAGCACCGCCTGCCTCTCAGGGACCGGCCAAAAACAACCGCAGGAAAGCTGCGAAGCGTCCCTGACGCGGGCAGCCCAGAGGTGATGGAGATTGCTCTTCAAAAAAAAGGAGCTAGTTTCTTCACCTCTGGGGCCTCGGCCCCCGAGTTCCCTTCTCGAGCAGCACTTCCACTCCTCGGAACTGGACTCGGAGCCGGATATCGCCAGCGCGGAAACCAGGTAAGAAGGTAAGTGCTGCTTATGGCAGTCAGACTTTTCTCAAGGACATTCATCCTCCTGGGATCAGTCCCCTTCCCTTTTTCCCCCCGAGGCTGCCCCACCGCGGTCACGTCGGTCAACGCTCCCTTGATTCCCCTGGCGACTCGGCTGGGAGCCTGGCTTCAGCCTCCCAGCCCCTCGCAGTGGTTGATTCGGACGGTACGTCTCGGCTATGCGATTCAGTTCCTTTTCACTTTTTGTCCATTCAGACACACATGCCGCTGTGCTTTGTGCGGAGGTTGCAGTCCTACTGGCAAAGGATGTAATCAGCCCAGCCGAGATGAAGTCAGGGTTCTACAGTCCCTGCTTCATCGTGCCCAGAAAGAGCGGTGGGTTAAGACCCATCCTGGATCTCCGAGCCCTGAATCGGTCCCTTCTTAGGCTACCGTTCAAGATGCTCATGACGAGCTGCATGCTAACATGCAACCGTCTCCAGGATTGGTTTGCAGCCATCGACCTGGAGGGCGCCTACTTTCCCGTCTCGATTCTCCCTCGACACAGACCCCTTCTGCGGTTTGCTTCGAGGGGCGAGCGTGTCAGTACAAGGTGCTTCCATTTGGCCTGTCCCTTTCTCCCTGTGTCTTCACGAAGGTCGCGGCCATTCGCATTCTTAACCATCTCGACGACTGGCTTCTCATAGCTCACTCGCAAAATGTGTTGTGCGAACAGAGGGACCTGGTGCTTCGGCACCTCATCCATCTGGGCCTTCAGGTCAACCGAGGGAAGAGCAAACTCTCCCCAGTGCAGAGAATCTCTTTCTCGGTGTGGAGCTAGATTCGGTCAACATGACAGCCCGCCTCACCAGCAAGAGCGCGCAGTCAGTGCTGTAGTGTCTGAAATCATTCAGACACAGGACAGTGGTCCCTCTCAAAACATAGAGGCTCCTGGGGCATATGACAGCTGCAGCCACAATCATGCCACTGAGCTTGCTTCATATGAGACCACTTCAGCACGATCGAGTCCCGAGACGGGCATGGCACCCTGGCACACTCCGGACTGGCGTTTTCCCGCAGTGTTGCCGCCTAGTCAGCCCGTGGCCCATTTGAGGTGCCATGTGCAACGTGCAAGCAGCTTCGGGCTCCTCGACAGGACCTCGACTGCAGCGGCATGTAAATTGCCTCGAGTTGTTGCCTGTGCTTCTGGCCCCTCGTCGCTTACGCCAACGTTACGCCAGAAGCACGTGCTTGTTTGCTCTACGACCACGTGTCACAGGTCACAACTCGCCCGCCATCTGCTCCTACGGAGTCGAACGTGGCAGGCATCGCTACGTGCCATTCACATAAAACCAGGGAAACTCAACCGTGCAGCCGATCGGCTCTCACGGCAGTCCACCCACCCTGGAGAATGGCGACTCCACCCCGTGACAGTCCAGCTGAATTGGAGCCATTTCGGCAAGGCCCAGCTACATCTGCTCGCCCTTCCCGAATCCTCCCGTTGCCAGTTGCTTTACCTCAACAAAGTTGCACTGGCACACAGCTGGTCTCCCGGGCTCAAGTAGGCCTTTTCCCCAGTGAGCCTCCTTGCACAGACCCTGTGCAAGATCAGGGAGGACGAGGAGCAAGTCCTGCTGGTTGCGCCACACTGGCCCACCCAGACCTGGTTCCCAGAACCCATTCCCCTCGCGGCAGCCCCTCCCTCGAAGATCCCCTTTACGAAAGACCTTCTTTCTCAGGGGATGGGCAAAATTCAGCACCCCCGTCCCATGAAGCTGCTCCTGGGCGAGACGCGTCAGACCTCTCCGGCCTTCCACAGGCCGTGATAGAAACTATCACTCAGTCCCGAGCTCCATCTACTAGGCAGGCTTACGCACTGAGGTGGGGTCTGTTCGTTGACTGGTGTTCCTCTCGAGGAGAGGACCCAGAGATGCACGATTGCAGTAGTGCTTTCCTTCCTGCAAGAGAATTTGGAGCGCAGGCTGTTCCCTTGGTAAGCACCAACTCATTGTGAGGTTCCTGCGAGGTGCGAGAAGGATTAATCCTCCCAGACCGCACCTCATACCCTCTTGGGATCTCTCCGTTGCCCTCCGCGGCCTACGGGAAGCCCCATTCGAGCCACTTGCGTCAGTTGAGCTGAAATTCCTGTCACTTAAGACAGCGCTCCTGACTGCACTGGCCTCCATCAAGACGGTTGGTGGACCTACAAGCCTTCTCTGTCACGAAACGTGCCTTGAGTTCTGGCCCGGAGATTCTCACGTCATCCTGAGACCCCGGCCCGGTTATGTGCCGAAAGTTCCCACCATGCCCTTCCGCGATCAGGTGGTGAACCTGCAAGCTCTGCCCCCGGAGGAGGCAGACCCAGCTTCTGCGCTGCTGTGCCCTGTTCGTGCTCTGCGCTTATACGTAGACCGTACTCGCCACTTCAGACGCACTGAGCAGCTCTTTGTCTGCTTCGGAGGTCAGCAGAAAGGGAATGCTGTCTCCAAACAGAGGTTGGCCCATTGGGTGGTGGAAGCCATCTCTCTGTCTTACTTGTATCAGGGAGAGCCATGCCCCTTAGGTGTTCGTGCCCACTCCACTAGGAGTGTTGCCTCATCCTATGCATTGGCTCATGGCGCCTCACTAGCAGATATCTGTAGAGCTGCCGGCTGGGTGACACCTAATAACTTCGCTAGGTTCTACAACCTTCGCGTAGAGGCCGTTTCCTCCCGTGTCTTAACATAGACTTCAGGTGAGCGGGAGGACAGCTGGTGTTGGAATGTTCCCTCTGGCGAACCCTAGGTCCTCCATGCCCCGCAGTCAGGCCTAGATGCGGAGTAGTCCCTGACTGTGATCCTGCCTGGGTCTCCTTCGCCCTGCAGGTTGTGGCTATATTTTTCAATATTTCCAGCGGAGAAGACCGCCGTTTCCCTCGTGTATCCCTAAAAGCTTTATGGATATATTGAATTATTCTCATTTCCACATGTAAAGATCTCATGTGCTCCGACCCCCCCCCCCCCCAACCCTTCAGTACATCTGGCATCCCTGTGGGGCCCCCTCTACTGGCCCCCAGGGCATTGGGAAGGTTACGTTACAATTTCCATCTGCTGACACGTCCGCCTGTCAGCACGTGGGGTTGTGCGTAACACGGCGTCAGGGTCGTGGCCTGTTCCATAGGTCTGTTCCCATATGTAACGTCGTAGTGAAACGACTGAAGGGGAACGTCTAGGTTACGAAGGTAACCCTCGTTCCCTGAAGGAGGAAACGGAGACGTTACATCCCCTGCCACGACCCTGGCGTCGCGCTGACGCCGGCTCGATCTGGCTCCTCAGCGAAAACCTGAATGAGTGGTTGCAAGCCGCCCTCTTATATACCCGTATGTACGGGGGAGTGGCTTGGCATGCAAATACCACTCGCCAATGTTCAATGGCCTTATGAATAAGGCTCAGAGATGATTGGTCTCTCAGGCGAGTTCCCATATGTATTGTCTCCGTTCCCTCCTTCAGGGAACGAGGATTACCTTCGTAACCTAGACGATTTTTGCCATAAAAGAAAAATCAATAATTTTGACCGATACAATGTATTGTTGCTATATATATATATATATATAGGAAAATGCTCTTGTACTAAGTTTAATCTAAAAACTATATATATATATATATACATATATATGGAAAATGCTCTTGTACTAAGTGTTTCATTAAAATACTTTTTTCTACACACTATTAATGACAAACTATGTTAGATGCACAACATGAATGCATTTTCAAATTAATCTAAATGTATTTATTTCTTATTTGTAGGTTTCTTTGCATACAATTGTCACTCTGGATACAAGCGTGTGCTAAATGATTTAATGCTAAATGTAAATGTACATTTATATACCACTTTTCACAGCAGACACCAACTCCAATACAGTTTTCACAGAGAATTGCCTCACAACCCCCAGTGAGCGTATGTTGCAGGGAATAAGAAACGCAAACAATGAGTACAGCTTGTGCTGAGGTTGTGGACGGGTACAGTACATGAAGAGTTTGCTTTGCTGTATATTGCTTTGCTCAAAAAGCAATTACTGTGCAAATGTTTGTGAAGTGACCATCCTTTTCTTCCATTCACTTCCTGCCAACACTATAAATTACATATAATGGAAAAAAAAAAAAACATTTTAACATGCTGTTCTTTACTACACTGAAAAAAAATGAGCTTGAAACTACTTTCACTCAGAAATTGCTAGTAAATTTCACACATAATTACTGTACAAAGTAAATGTCTTCAAGTTGAATTTTTGAAGTAAGTTACTAAAATTGAGTTTCTGTGTTGGGTTTTGTGCCACTTACAGGACAGGTGTTATAATAGCAAGTTTTCTCACATACTCTTAGACATGCTAATCCAAATGAGCAGAAGATGCATACAAGCTTAAACAACTTATTATGCACAGCCTCATCTGAAATATGCATATGGAAATATAATTTCCATATGCATCCAGTCATCCAGACAGGTGATTTATGTACCATGCTCAAATTATAGTTTTAATATTGGTTGGATATTTTAGGTGAAAATAAAACACGGATACTGATTAAGACAAGTTATTCTTGCATTGTAAGCGCAATGCAGCGGATCACTGAAAGAACCTGCTTCCCATTTTCTTAAACAACGCTGAACTGCAACAATATTTTTCATAATTTCGGGAAGGCCACAGGCGGCCATCATAGCGATCGCTGTCAGCATTAAGTGGCACAGCACTGCACAATACAGCACATCTGAGTGCATCTTTACAGCGCCATCACACCTACATTCATGAATACCAATGATCAGACTGATCCAGACAGCTGACAAAAGATGTTTCCACAGACCAATGGTCCATTCGACTGCCAAACTAACAACTCAATTCAAGCTAAGTGTGCATTAGACATTGATGTTTACTTCAAAATAAAATGTTTTTGAACCGAGAACGCAATTTTCGCAATTCAGAACAAGCCCGAGTGGAATTATCATGAGCCAAGAAATCCTCCTTAAAAATACACCCCACTTACAATGTCATGGGAAAATCTAAAAGCAGTGCATTTATTATCAATCGTTCTATTTTATAGCTTATATTTTAATGCCTTTTCAATTAGTTATGTAAAATTTATTTAATTTTATAACTCCTGGATGATGATTGCATCTGATTCGAGCACTTACCTACGCATAGGCCTGAGGTTTTGTTCTAAATGTGTTGAATAAAATCTGAAGCTGAGTTTTGAATTGTTCATTACTTTGTAACAAGAGTCGACCCTTAGTATTTATTATAAATACTGCAAATGGCACTTTTGTGGGCAACATATGGGCCACTACATCATATATATTCTGTACAAATAATTCAGATTGAAAATTCTAGGTTAAATCAACAATTAGTTTAATTGTTGGCACTGGCGCAGCTTTTTCCGGTCATTTAAATTTGGCAAATAGGAAGATCATGGATCAAATTAAGCTATTTGCCAGTAGCAATGGGATAATACATTTCCCCCAACATTTATTCCTTTTGAAACTAGTTAAATGAGGCATTTTGTGCACAATCAATAACTGGGCTAATATATATTCACCAGCATCAGTCAGTCTGATCTCAGCTTCAGACAATGTGCACCATCTGATGCATATTGCAAAAATTGGCAGAATAAGACTTGTGCTATGCAATTTGATTAAGCCTCTGAAGTGGCAAGCAAACTAGATTAGTGGTTTTCAACCAGTTCTGCTTTAGAATCTAAGATGAGTATCAAAACTGTACAAATAAAAGTGCACTGGTCTTTTATAAATTGCAATGCCTATTTATTGTCCGATTCTGTCGATACACAATTATAAAACATTGGGAAATAGCTTTAAAATGTGACTCAAAAAGTCAGGTTGTGTGTGTCCCATACTCAAGACAGCAGTGAAATCATGAAGCTACAGCAAACAGATGTCAACAAGCTAAACTTTGTCCTCCCATCCTCTGATATCACAAAGATCCATCTCAACATGTGCAATCCATAATCACAAGCTGCTCTCTGCATGGAGAATTTCCTGTATGTTCAACCCTGATAAAAGCAGAGCCGAGTGCTACAAACGGAGAAAGACAGAGAGCGAGAGATAGAGAATAGGAAGGAGGTAGAGAGGAGGAGAGGCAGAGAGAGCTGAACACTGAGATATCCAGCCTTTTAATCCGACAGTAACCAGAGGGCTTTTGTGAGGGCTGGAAAATCGCAGCATTGATGTAGCGCACTCTGCTATCTCTGGCGGCTGGATCTTCGATAAGCGTGGGGGTCAACACAGTCTTTATATTTAAGCATTGCATTCTCTCTGATAAAGCAGCAATGCTATACATTCCTGTACTCATTAACTTGCTATCTGATGCATTATCTGAATTAAATTCAACACGATGCACACAAAAAGAACAAATCAAACGTTTGGGGTTGGTACGATTTTCTTAATGATTTTGATAAAAGTCAACCATTACTCCAGTCTTCAGTGATTCTTCAGAAATCATTCTAATATGCTGATTTGGTGCTGTAGAAATATTTCTTGGTACAACTTTGATAAATGTTAATTTATTATTATTGCATTCAATCTTTTTTTTTCTTCATCAAAATAGTCATAATTTAGATATAAATGGTCATTTTCTACCCTGAATTTAACATCTGATTTACAGTAAATGCTCTGTTGGAAGGGGTGTTTCTGCTATAAGACTTCATTATAACAGCCACTTTAATATAAAATTAAGTACTACACGTGGAACTCTCTCAAAACCTTTACTATGTTTTACTGTAACAGCCACCAATATTACAGAATTGTGAAAAGTGCTGACTATAGCATTATATTTAGAACTACTCGTGTTGCATCAAAGGTTGCAACGCTGCATTGTAGCCGAGAACACAAAGCAATGATCTCCTTATTGTACTGCAATTTCTCTCAAAAATTATTTCATCATAACTAACACAGTGAAAACATGAAGAGACTCATTGAGCAGTGTACATGCCAGTGAGCATGCCAAAATCATATCACTGACAGACTCTAATCTTACAGCTTTTCTCAGTCACTTTGGTACATTTCTCGAATCATCCTTGATATTTGCAAAACAATAAGTGCATTTCTCAAAACAATTCATACAAATAGCAAAACACCATGGATTACCTGTAAAAGCCTGTCTCTTGCTCAAAATCCTTAGCTCCAAAATAAATATCTGTATCAGTGAACATGTCAGTACCATCAGAATGACAAGTCCTTGTGTCATTGTGTACAGATAAGACAGTCAAATTGCTTAGTCATGTTGTCAGTGGACTCTAGAGGGATGTTCTGATGTAAACTATGGCTAAAGTTTTGATGACAATTATTGTAAATTGTAGGTTACACCTTAGTGTATGTGGGAGTTTGATTGCAAGACACTGGACAAGATTCACATTTACGCTTTTACTGTTTGTACTGTAATTTGTTGGGTCATCTGTGTATGTGGCTGGCGATCATATACTTTCCATCTCTATGCTGAGAAAAATTCCTCAATGGGGTGGAATGGAGAGTAGGGTGAGAGGAACTCCATCAGCATCCTGTTGTGGGCCGCAAACCATTGCCTGTTGGAGCTCTGGCTATACTGTATATATACTTGCCAGTTCATGAGATGCACCGTTGTTAGAGAAAATCAAGATTTACCTGGGAGCAATTTACCAATTCAGGACAGATTTAAAAAAAGTCTAATGGAAATGTATAAAAATATGCTTGACATATTATGACAACTTGTTCAACCATTTTGCATTTGAAGTAATGCCTAAATGTTGTGGGGGGTGAGACTATTCAACAGAGACCCATTAGAATACATTTTGATTAACATGAAATAAGCAATTGATAAATGTAGGAAACAGCAGAGAATTGTACATAATCATTTGCATGGATGTACCAAAGCATTTGCAACTTATTCAAAGAAATGAGAAACTGCTTTTTTTAATGTGCACAAGTGACACAATGATGTGAAGATTGAACAGGTAGTTTTGAGAATTTAAATTCTGATCTGAGAAATGTACCAAAGCGACTGAGAAAAACTGTAAATTACACGCTCCAGTGATTATAAAGAGAATGATCTTTGATCACTTTCTGTATAAAATAATCACAGTATACCAAAAAAGGTATTTCTTTTGTTTTAGAAGGTTAAAAAAAGAAAAACTTGCAAACTCGTTTTTTTTTTTTTTTGCCTAACTAGTCGTGACGGCGACACAAAATTTCTATTTTCGAAATGCTTTCTATTTCTGCGACTTCGCAGCTGATACAACAACACTGAAACTAATGACAGTAATAATCTCAGGTACTAATTATGTGCTATAAAAACCAAGCCCCAAGATGGCGCCGCTCTGTTTGCTGGCCTGCCGTCGTCCGCAATCTCTGCAGCATTTAATGCTGTTTGTTTTAGCTCTGATGCTTTTTGTGTGCCAATCAGTGCATAAAGTGTCATCATCAATTATATATGATCGCCAGTTTCTTCTTAGTCTGCAATCTTCGACTGTTGACTCCACTTGCATGGGTTACGACGAACGTGGACGCGGATCGTTTAAACCCCCGTTCCTTGCTCGGATTCCATCTACTATATGTCGTGTATCTGGTTGTCTCCTACATAGAAAAAGACGGCCGAGAAAACGGGGAAAACGCAGCGGTAACTTAGTGCGTTTAAGGAGAGCTCTCCGCTATCGCACGGAGCTATTGGATTATGCTTCTGTTGCTTTGCCTGCTTGCGCCCCGATCAACGGGACTTTCAAGTGTGGATTGAGACTCTCCTACCTTTCTCCTCTCTGGCCTCAGCGTCTGGACACGGCAGACAGACTGGTTCCTAATCGGGCTTTTCTAAGATCTCATTCTCAGGCTGGGGCGAATCTAGGCAATCTCAGAGTGTTGGAATATGTTCCTTTACAGCGGAAGAATGACGGCGCCGGCGTAGCATTACTACGCAGAGTTTCGGAGACAACTACCGTGAAAATGGCTCTTCTAAACGTAAGATCGATTTTAAATAAAACTTTTATAATCAACGACTTTTTTACATCTCGAAATCTGGATTGTATGTTTATAACTGAAACTTGGCTAAAGAATGGTGACAATGGTCCCCTTTTTGAAGCTTCCCCTGATGATTGTAATTTTATAAACTCTCCAAGGTTAACTGGTCGTGGTGGAGGGGTTGCGACTATTTGTAAGAACAGTTTTAAGTGCCGGTTACTACCTGTGGACTACTTCAGTAGTTTTGAAGTTCAACTACTTAAGTTTGGCACTGACAATGCTCTTGTCTGTGCCTTAATCTATCGTCCACCCCATTACAACAGTTTGTTTTTACATGAATTCTCTGAGTTCTTATCTTCTCTGGTTCCTTTTTATGACAAACTGCTAATTTTAGGAGATTTCAATATTCATGTGTGTTGTCCTTCTCATCCCCTGGTTAATGAGTTTCTTCAAATGATTGACTCTTTTAATTTGGTTTTGTCTGTGTCTAAGCCTACACATGCTAAGGGTCACGTATTAGATCTGGTTTTGTCATTGGGGTTTTCAGTTTTAAATTTGCAAATTGATGACTTTTGTTTCTCCGACCATAAACCAGTATTGTTTAACTCTGTTCTTAATATTCCAATGGCCGACTCTATACCCTGTGGTCGCAAAATCCGTTCTGTGAACTCTTCTACTGCGTGTTTGTTTGCAGATGCATTTTCAAGTGACATTTGCCCCATCATGACTTCCTTTTTAGATCTGTCTGTGGATGAGCAGCTTTCTCAATTCAATTTTCACTGTAACAATGTTTTGGACTCTGTTGCTCCTTTTAAAAGTATGAAACTCAAACCTCAGGTGAAACCATGGCTTAATAATGTTACTAGGACTTCTAGACAGGAATGGAGGAAGGCTGAAAGAAAGTGGAAGAAGGATAAGCTCCAAGTCTCATATGATATCATGAGAGACTGTATGACAAATTATCAGCACTCAGTCAAGACGGCCAGGGAAAGTTATTTTGCTAGTTTGATTTCAAAACATGCTCACTGTCCTAAGATTTTGTTTAACACTATTGATCAGGTTTTAAATCCTTCTACTCTCTTATTTCCTGATGCCTCTACCACAATTTGTGAAAAGTTTCTGCATTATTTTGTCGATAAAATTGACTGTATTCGTTTCGGTATTAGGCAGTCTGATCCAGATGTCTCTATTACTGATCCATGTCCTGTTTCTCTGACTGAGTTTGACCCTGTTTCTCCCTCCTTTCTTTCTGAAGTGCTTCAGAAAATGAAGCTTTCCTCTTGCTCTCTTGATGTTGTACCTCCTCGTTTATTGTTGGATGTTTTAGGAACAGTTGAACCATTAATTCTACTCATTGTTAATAGTAGCCTATCCCAAGGGACCGTTCCCTTAATTTTAAAGCATGCAGTAGTAAATCCCCTTAGAAAAAAGGCCAGCCTTGATCCTTATAGTCTCGATAGCTATCGTCCTATCTCAAAATTGTGTTTTTTATCTAAAGTTTTGGAGAAAGTGATTTTTCATCAAGTGACAGCATATCTAACTTCTAATAATTTGTTAGACAAGCATCAGTCGGGTTTTAGGAGGTATCATAGTACAGAGTCTGCTTTGTTAAAGGTATTGAATGATCTGTTGGTGGCAGCAGACTTAGGAAAGTCTTCCATTCTAGTCCTTTTAGATTTAAGTGCAGCGTTTGATACCATTGATCACAAAATCCTGCTTGAAAGATTGAGAATTTGCGTGGGTATTCAAGGCTCTGCGTTAGAATGGTTTACATCTTACCTCTCTGGCAGATCTTTTTCGGTGGAGATCGGAAATTTCTCTTCTTCTTCAGTCCCTTTAAATTGTGGTGTGCCTCAGGGTTCTATTTTGGGTCCGTTGTTATTTTCGTTATATTTGCTTCCTTTGGGTCGTATTTTTCAGAAATATAATATTCCTTATCATTTTTATGCAGATGACACGCAGGTTTATTTTCCGCTAAACCATAAGGATCATTGCAACATACTTCCTCTGCTAAATTGTCTGACCGAGGTTAGATCTTGGCTGGCTGCCAATTTTTTAACATTAAATGACTCCAAATCTGAGATTGTAGTTTTTGGCCCACCTGCCTCTATTACTTTGATTAACAATCAGTTAGGCTCACTATCTGCTAACTCCCATGCGCATGTGAAAAACCTAGGGGTAATATTTGACAATGATTTAAAGTTTGAAAAACAAATTAACGCAGTTGTTAAAAACAGTTTTTATCATCTTAGATCTATCGTGAAGTTGAAATCATTTTTATCGCCTAAAGACTTGGAGACTGTGATTCATGCGTTTGTTACATCTAGGCTCGATTATTGTAACTCACTTTATCTTGGTGTGTCTAGATCTACTTTATCGCGTCTGCAACTCGTACAGAATGCCGCTGCCAGGTTCCTTACCGGAACTAGAAAGAGGGATCATATATCACCGATTCTTGCTTCTTTACACTGGCTACCAGTTGAATATCGCATTAAATTTAAGGTGTTGCTGTTTGTTTACAAAGGATTACATGGTCAAGCTCCGGAATATATTACAGATCTCCTCCTCCCTAGAAACTGTGGTAGAACATTAAGGTTATCCGACAGTAGGTTGCTTTTCGTGCCTCGATCACGTCTGAAATTAAAAGGTGATCGTGCCTTCTCGATTGCTGCCCCTAGATTGTGGAACGATTTACCAGCATATATTAGGTTGTCTCCAGATATTGTAAGCTTCAAATCTCATCTTAAGACATATTTTTATTCTTTAGCCTTTTAATTTTGTTTCTATTTAAGTATAAGTGTATACATGTGTGTAATTTATGCATTGAAATTGTCGAATGTTGTTTTGTGAAGTTGGAATTGTACAGCACTTTGGTCAGCAGTCGCTGTTGTAAACGTGCTTTAGAAATAAAATTGCCTTGCCTTGCCTTGCCTTGCCTTGCCTATTCAAAGTTCAATGTGTTTAATGTGAGTTTGAATATCATTTTGTGTGGTAATGGCCATACTGAAGGCAACAACAGCTAGTTTACATCAGATCTTGAAAATAAATGAAAGCAAAGATGTACGATAAAACAACTAACAAATAAATTAACAAAATATCGCCATGGAACATGGTCCTTTCTTAATATCCTAATGATTTTTCAGCACAAAAAATAAAATTGATAATTTTGACCCATACAATGTATTTATTAGTATTGCTACAAATATACCTGTGCTACTTAAGACTGGTTTTGTGGTCCAGGGTCACATTTATAAATTAGATTATAAACTCATCAGTTTCCAGAAAGATCCTGCCCACACGTGGTTCTGATTGGCTGTGATATTTGATTGATTCTATTGTGCCACTTCAGGTGTGGACACCCAAACTGCTTGTTGCTAAAATCATTACATCGTGTGTATTTTTTTTAAAAACAGTTTAAAAATACAGGATAGTAGAAAAATAGGATACTTCAATGAACAAACAGTAAAAAAAAAAAAAAAAACTGTATTTATTGGACTTCATTGTGAAATTTAATCAATTTAATAAATCCATTCTAAATTAAAGTATTATTTTTCTTAGAAGATTTGAAAGGTAGTGTACATATCTTGTCCATTCATCAAGTATCATTAATGCATCATTAAGTGTGTTCAACCGAATGATGTGCATCAACAGCACTTACTGGCCTCATTCATGAAACGTGAACCAAACAATTTATGTAGCAATGGCGTTCCAAATGATTTACACAGAAATTTATCCTGCACACGTTTCATCAACAGCGCCCACTGAACAAGCTGACAGCATGCCAATAAAGGTGAGATCCAGGCTAACAGGCCTTTAGGTTCAAAATGTATGCGTGTTGTTTGTGTTCTGCTTTAACTTTTGACCTCTCTGCAAAAAAACATCAAAATTTAAATGAGATATATGACATCTAATGACTTCTATATCACTGGTTTTTCTGAAGTAGCACTCTCCGACAGCGACATCAGCGGATTAGGTTTCAGCGGGGGACCTCCCTTGAGCTTGATGTGTTCTCACTGAGCTCCTAGTGCGTGACGCCAATGAGAGGAGGCAACGGCAAAACACTGGCAAACGTTACTGTGATTGGTTGATTACACCATCAGTGCACAAATCCACATCAACGGGTCAAACTGATGGAACAGGACTGACTAATTACAGAGTAAACAACTCACTCATTCGGTCAACACCACTTTCAGGCACGTACGAATCAATGTGAACTTCAAATGACTAGAAATGATCTGTGAGTGAGCACTCAGCTGGGTTAAACTGAAGCTGCATCTCTGTGACTGGGACCATCATTACCTGTGTACCAAAGAAGTGACTACAACGATGATAATAATAACTAGAAAAAATAGAATAAAAAGTTAGATATGGTTTCAGTATAAACCATTTTAGCCCATACAAAAAAAGCAAAAAAACATTCTAATGCTATGGAAATAATTCAAATGGCTGACACTATACTATTTTGTCTAAATAAACAAAAGCTTAGTCATTTTAGTGAATTTAGAAAGATTTCTGAAGAGTCATGTGACACTAAAGACTGGAGTAATGGCTGCTGAAAATTCAGTTTTGCGTTTGAGTTTGGGATCAGTACGTTTTTTTAATGGTTTTTAAAGACGTTTCTTATGCTTATCAAGGCTGCATTTATTTGATCAAAAATACAGAAAAGAAATGTAATATTGTGAAATATTATTTCAATTTAAAATAACTGTTTTCTATGTGAATATATTTTAAAATGTAATTTATTCTTGTGATATAAAGATACAATTTCAGCATCATTACTCCATTCTTCAGTATCACATCATCCCTCAGAAATCATTCTATTATGCTGATTTATTATCGATGTTGAAAACGGTTGTGCTACTTAATATTTTTTTTGGATTCTTTGATCAATAAAAGGCTAAAAAGAACAGCATTTATTTAAAATAGAAAGGTTTTTTAACAATATACACTACTGTTCAAAAGTTTGGGGTTAGTACATTTTTATTCTTTCTTTTTTGAAAGAAATAAATACTTTTATTCACCAATGATGTGTGATGATTTACACTGTTAGAAAAGATTTTTATTTTAAATAAATGCTGTTTTGTTTTGTTTTTAAAAAAAAAAAAAATATTCATCAAAGAATCTTGAAAAAAAGAATCACAGGTTCCAAAAAAAATATTTAGCAGCGCAACCGTTTTCAACATTGATAATTCTAATAATAAATCAGCATATTAGAATAATTTCTGAAGGATCATGTGACACTTAAGACTGGAGAAACAGCTGATGAAAAATCAGCTTTGCATCACAGTAATATATTTTAAAGTATATTAAAATAAATTAAAAAAAAAACATTATTTTATATTGTAAAAACATTTTGTAATATTACAGTTTTTTCTGTATTTTTGATCAAATGAATACAGCCCTGATGAGACTTCTTTAAAAACCAATACATTTCTTACTGATCCCAAACTTTTGCAGTGTAAATGTAACCCAAACAGGGATATTGCATTTCATAGACCTTTAATCTTGAAACTGTTTAAACATCAAATGAATGAATGAATGTTACAGGGTTTTTCTTTCTAAAATCCAGGCCACTGATATGAAATACTGCATATAATACCTTGCATATTGTATGTAAAACCCAGCTCACAGCTAATGAAAGGGATGAAAGGCAGTGATGTCAGAAAATCAAGCTTTGATTCATACCCCAAATATGTTTCACAGATCCTCCATCACATTAGTCATTATCGAAAATGTCAGCTGGAATTTGGGCAAATCTGTGGGTGCCTGTTGACTCATGCATTAGCATTGTCCCTCTGAGGCTATATTTACACTGTAGTCTGTCTAGATGACTAAAAAAACAACAACTCCTCACTGTGCCAATGACAATGTGCAAAACAGGATCAGAATTTTCTCAGAAAGCACAGGTCTTCTGTGAACAGCACACACGGCATGCTAGGAGACATTGAAAACTTACATTTAGCATTTTCACTACACAATATCATTGCGTGCACATAATTACGCCGTTCTTGCTTGGAGACTGTAAAGCAACTCGTCTAATCATAACAATCCAACCATGCAAGCTAAACCTTAATGGGAAATGCATGCAGATCTTGCCTGTTAATCTCGGTCAGCAGTTATTACAGCATCGAAAACACCCAGACCCGCGAGACTGTCACTATGCTAACTCCAGACTCCACAGCGAATGATAAAGGTTTAGCAAACCACCGTCATAGTGGCCTCCGGTTCTGAATCAGTGCTTTCAGACAAATATTACATCCTCCCTTTGAGACAAAGCTGTTAGAGGATGCGACCCAGTTAAGGCTGCATTGTATTTCAATGTGTGGTCGTTTTCATGAACTAATAAAGCTGTGCAAACACTCTAACACCATTTTCATTTCCCATGTGGCGTTATAAATCTGCTACAATGTGCATGGCAAATGCTGAATTGTTCTTTACATGAATAATCAAGCTTGATGTCAGCATATGTGCAGTTCTGCTCGCATACACTATCACGCCTTCTGTTTTTAGATGTGAGCCCTTGGGTGCAGCAAAAGCATGCATGCAATACATTTGAACGCACAACCACCATAAAAGAAACAAAAAGCTGTGCTGAGTTGGGCATCTCATGCATGCAAACAAAAACACCCTGCCATATTTTTTTTAAATCGAGCGAATAAAAGCACTTTGCGCTTCAATTGTGGGCACAGCACTTTGCATAAAGAGAAAGTTAGCTCTTAGAAAAAATAATAATATTTTATAAGTATACAAGCAATTCTTAATCATTTTCAAACTTTTAGTTTGTAGTTAATTTATAGTTTCTAAACTGTAGCCTCTACATAGTTACATAGTTACAAATAGACATTCCTTCATTCATTGTCAGTGTGATTTTTATAAATTATAATTGTTTTAATTTGCTTATATGTATTTATTGTATCTCATTGGGTCTCATGAGTATTGGTTTGTAATTTTCATAATGCATATTTACTTACCTTTACATAGACACAAAAACATACAATATTTCTGTATTTATGAAATTATTGCACTGTACATTTTCTGCCTATTATATTTTTCAAAAATGTGAATATGTATACATTCAAATATATGTCAATAATGTCAATAATATTAACAAAATAAGAGGGATCATGTAAACTACATGTTATTTTTTATTTAGTACTGTCCTGAATAAACTAGTTAACATAACAAATGTTTATATATAAGCCACAAGACAAAATAATAACTCAATTTATACAGTATAAATGACCCTGTTCAAAAGTTTACATACCCGTGAATCTTAATACTGTGTCCCATTTTCTGGATGATTCACAACTGTTTTTATCTTTTGTGATAGTTTTTCATGAGTCCCTTGTTTGTCCTGAGTAGTTCATCTGCCTGATGGTCTTCAGAAAAAAACCTCCAGCTCCTGCACATTATTTGGTTTTTCCAGCATCTTCTGCATATTTGAACACTTTCCAAATGTGACTGTATGTTTTTGAGATCCATCTTTTTACACTGAGAACAACTGAGGTGAAAACACTTACTGATGCTTAAGAAGGTAACACAATGCTGACGATGATGATGTGTAATTTTTTTCTTATTTTGTTTACAGATTTTTTTTTCCCATTTAGTACTGCACTTCAGAAGCTACATAAATATCCCAGAAGTACAATTAACCCTGATCATCCAATTAAAAAAAGTTTACACCCCCCGGCTCTTATTGCATTGTGTTGCTTTCATTGTGTAGCATCATTGAAGGTTTTCATCTTTTGTAATATTTATGTATGATGAGTCCCTCACTCAGCTGTCCTCAGTGTGAAAAGATGGATCTTATTAACTTTTGGAAAGGGCTCAAATATGCATATGCTGCTAGAAAATCAAAGAATGTGCAAGAACTGGAGGATTTTTCTGAAGAACAGCAGGCAGCTGAACTGCTTAGGACAAACAAAGGACTCATGAACAACTATCACGAAACATAAAAACTGTTGTGGATCATCTAGGAAAAACACAGTAGTAAGATTCTAAGGAATGTAAACATTTGAATGAAGTCATTTGTAAAACTTCAGTTATTATTTTGTCTTGTGGAGTATATATATAAACATCTGTTAAGCAAAATAGCTTATTCAGGTCAGTACTAAATAAAAATAACATGCAATTTTCATGATCCTTCTTATTTTGTTGAAAATGATTAACATTTTGCATATTCTGCAAGGGGTATGTAAACATATGAGCACAACTGTGTGTGTGTGTGTGTGTATATATATATATATATATATATATATATATATATATATATATATATATATATATAGTGCTGCATGAGGATACAAGGAAACATTTCTTTAACACTATGCATGCATCATAACTTATGATGATTAAATGCATAAAAACCATAATAATTACTATGATTGTTATTATAATTTTAACAAATATATTTTTTATCCATCTATTAAATCGGACAATATACAAAATGTGTTATGCAACACCTTAATTTGACAAAAAAATAAAAAAACAATGTTCTGTTGTAAATTAACTTTTCATTTTATGACATTTTTAAAAGAAAGATGAAGCTGCCATAATATCAAATGTGAGCCCTTGGGTGTAGCAAAAGCATGTAGGAAATATACTCAACCACAAAACTACTGTAAAAGAAAGCAAAAGCCATCCTGAGTGGCATGTTTTGCATCTCATTCATGCACGCGAAAACACCCGACCATATTTTTTAATCAAGTGAATAGAAGCAGTGCATTTAATCACCAATGGCTATTCAAGAATGTGAGGTAACAATGATGAATTTTCTTGTGGGCGCAGCAATTAGCATAAAGAAAAAGTGATTTATTATGTTGTGGCGGAGCGATGGATTTTGTTTCAGGCCAGATACTTCTTGCAGCACGCTAAAGGCCAGCCATTACAAGCGAGCCCACTGACAGGGATTATGCACGGTGACATTTAGCGCGCTGCGACGTTACAGTGAGCCCCTTTGCCACAGTCGCATATAATCTGACTTCCGCCGTCTGTAGGAGGTCACCGCACCGATACTGAACTGAGAGGTTAATATCCTGCCCTGCTTACTGGTGCAGTGCAGTAAGCGCTGTAATGCTCGGTAGACTGCATGCTGAGAATTAGATGCGCTACCGTAGCCACCCTCGAGAAGGTCTGCCGGCGGAAACCCCTCCTCGTAAGATCGCAACCCGCACTGATTGGATGAAACCTGAAATGTGTTGCTAGGAGTCAACCTTTCTCCACAGCCGAACGGACGGGCTCTGACCGGGGCTGGACTCGTAGCTGACGGGGCCGCCACAGGCGGCTCCTCCCTCGGGAGAAGGCTCAAATCAATTAAAGATCATCATCTTTTATCCAATTGGCTGGATTGTATTGGTTCTGCGTGCTTAGTGCAGGGATGCTACTGCTGTGCATCAGAAAACATCAGACGCAGAACAGCTTTGCTGTGGTATGACTAATCAGACTCTGGTGTAAACAAAAGCCCATTTCAGGAGATCTGAGAACAGCAGGCCAAGTCTTTTACGATAGATTTGGCTTCTCCCTTTGCTCACTTTCTCTCTTTTATGGAGCTCTGTGAAATGGAGTGTTGCCAGAGGGAGAGGGAGAGATTCTTACTTGTGCATTTCTTAACGCCGGATCCCTTCTTCAAGGCATGGCGGCTGAGCTTGCAGTTGAAATTGTTCTCCCAGAACTCGGCAAACCAGATATTCCTCCGGTTGTTCTCGAGTGTGCGGCTGGTGAAGTAGCGATCAAAGCCTGAGGGTAGATCGATGAGATCTGTGTCACTTTAATGCTCTCTGTCAGAGTCAAAGCTCTCAGCCAATGAACTTCAGAGAGCAACATGATTTGACGGAACATTTGCATCTAACATCATTTTCGTCACACTGAGAATGTTCTGTTTTGCTTTGAATAGTTCACACATAAATGAAAAATCTGTCATCGTTTGCTCAAGCTCATGTCAGTTCAAAATAGTTGACATTTTACTGTGAAACACAAAAGGAACATTTTTTGAAGAACAGTTCAGAGTTACCAGAGCAGTCTAGCACCAAAAAAGACCATCAAGTTTTAACTGAAAAAAAAAAAAAATCATGATTTTTGGTCATGAAACAGTAGGACTGGACAATAAATTGACACTGACATTTATCAGAAAAAAATCAACCCATGATATTGATACTTAGCACCACTTACCTGATTGTCTAGATGTAGGTTTTGCTAAGTTTGCAAATTCTGTGTCTCTGTGAGCAAGCAGTGCAGTTTTTGCTCTATATTCTGAAGCGAGCATGATGCTCATAGTGTTTTCAGCATCTGCTATCTCATATGAGGACACTCCACATTACCTTCATCTCCAGAGCTGCTCTGAGAGTTCACTTCATGAGCATTTCATTTAATAAAGGCTATTGGCAAATACACACCGAAACTTAAAATTCACGACAGTCTGCCAAAATAAAAGTTTGGTTTAACATGAAGATACTGACATAACTTACACTAATATATACTACTGTATATTAAAATGTACTTTTTATAATAATAATAATAATAATGTAAATCTGTGTAATGTTTTAAATGTTTTAAATTACAGCTGTAATTCAACTCTTTTAATATATGTGTGTGTACTGATATTTATTATGAATATATAAATACACACACATGCATGTACATATTTAAGAAAATGTTAATATTTTATAAATGTATATACAGTATGTCGCAAAAGTAAGTACACCCCTCACATTTCAGCAACTATTTTAGTATATCTTCTCAAGGGACAATACTATAGAAATGAAACTTGGATATATTTTAGAGTGGTCAATGTGCAGCTTGTATAGCAGTATAGAATTATTGTCCACTGAAAATCCTCACCAGGGCATCGCCAAAGATGCTGGACACCATCTGAGTCAAACAAGTTTATCTTATAGTCTCATCAGACCACAGGACATGGTTCCAGTAATTCATGCTCTTGGACAGGTTGTCTTCAGCAAACTGTTTGCGAGCTTTCTTGTGAGCCAGCTTCAAATGAGGCTTTCTTCTGGGACCTCTAATAGCCTTGGCCATCTTTGTGGAGAGCAACAATTCTAATTCTCAAATCCTCAGAGAGTTCTTTGCCATGAGATGCCACGTTGAACATCCAATGGTCAGTGTGAGAGAATTGTACTTAAAGCACCTAATTTTAACTGCTCTAATACAAGGTACACAACTTTGTCAAGCAGACAAAACATAAACGTGATGAATAGGACATGTGGCTTTGCATGGTTAAACAACATACTGCTGTTATCACTTAAGGTGTACTCACTTTTGTTGCCAGCTATTTCGACAATAATGGCTGTATGTTGAGTAATTTTCAGAGAACAGTAAATCTATACTGCTATACAAGCTGTACATTGACTACTCTAAAATATATCCAAGTTTCATTTCTATAGTATTGTCCCTTGAGAAGATATACTAAAATGGTTGCTGAAATGTGAAGGGTGTACTAACTTCTGTGAGATATTGTATATAAAAAAAAACACATAAAAAAAACTTACTATATGAGGACACTACACATGAACTTCATCTCCAGAGCTGCTCACTTCAGCAGTTCATTTCATGAGTGTTTCATTTTATAAAAGCTATCGACATATACACGCTGAAATTCAAAAAATTTGGTTTAACATAAACAATTTTACATAAACTACATACATCTATTGCTCTTGCACAGTAAAATGTACATCTTAGAGTAATAATAATAATAATAAATGTGCAATGTTTTAAATTTGTAAATTATTATTATTACTATAATTATTCTATGCTTTATGATTTAATATAACACAAAATATAACAATTTTTACACTAAAACATTGCATTTTTTGTCATCTTCACAACAGAACTTTTATACTGTTTAAATTAAAACATGGATTAATAACTGATATACAAAAATAATAATGTGTACTCTTTTAATAAATTATATTATTATTATAAGAAATGCGATTTCATTCACCAAAGATGTTGGGGAGCACCTTATTTGACAAAATATACATGCAATGTTCCGTTGTAAATTAATTGTTATTGTTTATTGCATTCAATTATACAACAGAATTTAAGAAAATAAAGAAACAGAAAAGAAAGAATTTTTGATTTTTCAAATTTTCAGAAACAATTGGATTTCACAGGCTCTGAAATAACCTAGCCTGTGGGGTTTACAAAAAGTCTTTACATGGCTTAGGAAGACTTGGAATAAAAGCACACTGACCGCTAAACCCATGCCTGTGCTTCTTGGAAGAACTTAACAGACCTGTCTGCATAAAGATATCTCAAAGTCTTTTTTATTTGTGTTCCACTAAAGAAAGACAATGCATTTGGAGATGTGGAGGATTTTTTTGGTTTTTGAGTGAACTATTCCTTTAACACTCTGCATGCACCGTAACTTGTTATGCTTATTACTGTAAATGCATCACCAGTAGCTAAAGTGATGTCAGAAAACATTAAGCACACACTCTGGTTCAGAACTGGTCTCTAATGGATGAGAGCAACCACTGACAAGTGGAGGATTTAATCTGTCACTTGCCTCTGATGGTCTGTCGTTTGGGTAGGATGGTGACAGCTCCCTCGGCCATTTCCTCCTGGTGGAGCACTGGCGATATCTTCGAGCCCCAGCTATCTGACCCCACCCACAGGAAGTGACCCGTCTGATTGGCTTTTTTTGCCGCCTGCAGTAGCCGCCTGTTAAGAGATGAGTGGCAGTTTCCATAAAATGTTGAATATAGGCTTCGCTCCCAGGCTCTGAGTCACATCAACTCTAATTACTTGTTTGCAATCATTGTCTACATTCGGTGGTGCTTTGGCGATTCTGCGTTTACAGTAACTGCAAATCAATATGTTATTGAAAGGTCAGTATCGACACTGCTCAGCGCTGAAATTTCTAAGCATTCTCCGTCAGGCACGCTAGCAATTGATGTCAAAATTAGTCATGCACAACTGACAGCAAAAGCATTTCCCCAAGATAATAATGGCTCAATAAAGTATGTTTCAGGCAGTGCACACAAAATCATTTTCTGTCTTTTAAACAGAAACAGACTTAAAGCGTTTTCACACGCAGTGTCTATTCCGTAAGCCGCGGAATACATTTTCAGGGCTTATATGCCAGTAACTTATCAATATTTTTAATAACTGCATACAAATTCGCCCACAACTTTGGCAGCTATGCCCTCGCTGCAATTTATTTACCTACATTAAACATGAAACAGCATTCACAACTCATTTTACTTGCAAAACACAGCATTAACTACAAAAAAAGCCTAAAACAATGAAAATAGCTATTTGGCTATTAGTTAATATTAATGAACAATCTGCATGGTCAAGGTGACACCGGCTGAAAATGAAACTTAAAACAAGTTATTAAATTCTGATGAACAATATCTTTGGAATATCATGCACAATACAACCAAGCGTGTATGAAGTACAAAGGGTCAATTGTGATTTCACATTTATGTTTATAAAGACTTTTTTTGTTAAGAAAAACATACTTTCTGTATTATAGGTGCATTGATGTGAACATGGATAAACAAGCCATTATGAACTCAAGGACAACGGCTGACAAACAATAATTAGGGAAGGATGATTAAACCGCCATCCTGAACGCTTAAGCAAGCAACAAATTGAAAAAGTTTGACCATAATTATTCCTTCAAATTAAGACGATTATTATTCAATGGATGTCTAATAGGACATTTAAGTGAAGGCTTTTTGTCAATTTCCCCTAGAACAGCTGGGTTCTAATAGTTCTGATTAGGTACTCCAGGTGCTCAGTGCTGGGGTGTTTCAGACGTTCCCATGGGGCAAATTAAATGTGTTATAACAGAGGTCAGGAAAATGAGTTTTTCACCTCCCTGCAAGTCCTTGTTGTGTATTTCAGATGTTATTTTAGAAAGCAGTACCCATTTTGGTGTTTGTTTTATTAACTTTGTAACTCTGCACAAATGAATTAAAAGCAGAAATGAGTTTAACTGCTTCACCATAACTACAATATAATAATAATTCAGCATAATTCTTCAAGATTGATGCTAATTTCGAAACAACAAAAGCTACTCACTTTATATCGTCCTCATTTGCAAATATAATAACAACCCTCGCATTCGGATTTTCTCCCAGTCTTGAAATGATCTTATCAAACTCCCCTGGTTTCGGCTCACGGGGGATTTTCACAGACTGTGAGATACACGCACTTCCTGTGAAAAAAAGAAAAACAGAGAAAAGGTGGCATTGTTGTTAGTTGCAAAATATGGAATCACACGTTGAGAGATTCCCTGCTGAACAGCTTATTAAGAGTAGTCCTGTCCAAACTCCCAGCACTGGTTGACGGAGACATTGCTATGTTTGGCAGCTCAAATATATGCTGCAAAAATAGGCTACTGCTATCATAAGGGGCTATTTCTACCTCGTCTGACCTTTTGTTGGCATAACCTAGTGTAGCCAGGTCTATTCAGATATATTAAATCATATTTTTGACTACAATAAATCCAGTTACCACACACAGCACATTTTTAGGTTACCTGACAAAACATTTTTTACAGTGCACTCGAACAGAAAGATGTTTTAAATGCACCACAGAGCCACAGTGTTTATACACTACGCTGAAGTCAAGTGGCTTGCTTTATCCTTATCATTTTCTCTGCACGGTCGACCGAGATCAATACGAGACCCCCTAAGACCAAGGCCAAGACCTGCTGGTCCAAGGGACCTGAAAAATTGAAGATACTGATTTCATTTCAGCATTCAGTCACCGAGTCGCTCTGTATAGTGGCTAAGCAGCCATTTAGAGCTGTGGAATTGCCTGCAATGGTCAAGATATCGTAGCCACATGTGCTGGAGGTAATTATCACCTTTAGGATGTTAGAATTAGACTGAGACTTTCAAAGATCACATATAGGCTGAGACCACTATCCAGACCAAGATTTACATTTTGATACCTACAACAAGAAGTATTATCCAAAAGTATAGAAGTAACATATCTGATATATGCATGATATGTTATTTATCTAAATATGTATGTATTTTATTGCATAGCTCAAACACTAACGCATGATGAAAATGTCTAAAACTGATAAAAAAAATTATATATGCTGTTGTTTCCCTCTCTGTATGAAACTACGAAATACAAAAAAATGATGTCAGCATGGATAATTATGCTCTTTTGGTCATGTCATATCTTGCCTTGGCCATTTGAATTATCACTAGAATATTGGCTTCTCTCACCTCTCACCCACCAAAATCCCATTTGACAACAAGTATCTTGAATGAGTAGGGTACATCGGGGCTAAAGGCACACCCTAAGAAAAAAAAATTGCTTTTCACTGTGCCCAAAGTGTATGATTGCAGAAAAATATATATGTACAGTCAAGCCCGAAATTATTCATACCCCTGACAAATTCTGACATAAAGTTACTTTTATTCAACCAGCAACTTTTATTTGACCGGAAATGACACAGGCTTCTCCCAAAAGATAATAAGACGATGTACTAGAGGCATCATTGTGGAAAAAATATTTCTCAGCTTTTATTTACATTTGAACAAATATCGGCATGTCCAAAATTATTCATACCCTTTGCAAACTGTCACAGTCTATGGGAAAATCTAAAGTTCTATACCATTCCAAATAGTCCAAGCTGTTCTAAAGCATCCTAATTAACCTGATTCGGTGGGAACAGCTGTTTTAATCAACTCAACAGGTGAAAAACAGAAGCTCTCTGCTGTTGGTTTGTGGACAGTCATGGCTAAGACAAAGGAGCTCACTGAGGACCTGCGGCTGCGCATTGTGGCTGCTCACAAGTCAGGAAAGGGCTATAAGACTATATCTAAATGTTTTAAAATTTCCAGTGGCTACAGTGCAAAGTATTATTAAAAAATACAAGATATTCTGCACTGTGAAAAATCTCAGAGGACGTGGTCGGAAGCCAAAAGTGACACCTGTGCTGGCCAGTAGGATAGTGAGAGAGGTAAAAAAGAATCCAAGGATCACCACCAAGGCCATCCTGATGAATCTGGGCTCTGCTGGTGGCAACATCTCAAGGCAGACAGTCCAATGGACACTGCACACCGCTGGGTTCCATGGACGCAGACCAAGGAGGACACCACTTCTCCAGATAAGGCACACAAAAGCCCGCTTGGCCTTTGCAAATGCTCATCTAGACAAAAAAGAAGACTTCTGGTCTCCTGTTTTATGGTCAGATGAAACAAAAATTGAATTGTTTGGCCACAATGATGTAGTTTCACTTATCGTAAAAAAGGAGAAGCCTTCAAAGAACACCATCCCACTGTCAAACATGGTGGTGGGAACCTAATGATTTGGGGGTGTTTTTTTAGCTGGTGGACCAGGGAACCTAATCACAGTAAACGGCAACATGAAAAAGGAGCAATACATCAAGATTCTCAACAACAACATCAGGCAGTCTGCAGAGAAACTTGGCCTTGGGCACCAGTGGACATTTCAGCACGACAACAACCCAAAACACACAGCAAAAGTAGTGAAGAAATGGTTAGCAGACAAAAACATTAACGTTTTGCAGTGGCCCAGCCAGAGTCCTGACTCCTTAGGGAGCTAAAGACCAGGGTAATGGCAAGGAGACCCGCCAACCTGAAAGCTGGTTGAATAAAGATAACTTTAAGCCAGAATATGCCAGGGGTATGAATAATTTCGGGCTTGACTGTATGTATTGAACATTTATAGAGAAATAGAGAAATTTTGTTTAAAAATCTTACAAAGGTATGAGGTGGCAAGGGGAGCCCTTATACCCCCCTTAGATCCCATAGTAATTTAATATAGATTTACTGTAGTAACAACAAATTATATTTTATTATATTATATGATTAATAGCATGTTTTTTAAATATAATGATCTTTCTAAACATGGTGATTATCTTTAAGATGGACACCCAACATAACATATGATATTTATCATCTGAATCTAACAATGTCATGTCAACAAATAGAAAAGTCAGCCTTCTATTAATTATCATGTTAATTATCATGTGCCTTTTAGCCCCACCAGCAGGGGTGCTTTTTACCCCAAATAGCATACTTTTACATATTCTTTTGTGGTTAAAAAACTGTTGCTTTAATTATTTTAAACAAAACTGAAAATCATTAAGAAGACCTTTGTCTCAAGATATATTCAAGAATTTTAGCGATTCTCATTTGCTACTTAAATCTTCTTAAAAACATCAAATATTAAATCAAGTAAGCACAGAATCGACTTTGTGCTGCTGCAGGCTTTCGCGTCAAGCATCAGCCAAAATTGCATGTTTATCTTGAAAAGTGCAGTTTTGGAAAGTGCTACAGCACATTTTTCTGCCATCTAGTGGTTTAGGGGAAAATAATAACAAATGCGCCCCTACTGAATAGCAAAAAAGGAAAATCAAACGAATATCATGAGTTTTCCATCTTTTTAACAGTAGAAAAAACTGGATGTTCCACAGAGCATCTTCACTGTTTAGTTTTGGAACCCCAATGTGTTAAAGTTTTGCTCTGTTGGGTCCTTTAATTTGCATCAGTTCTCATTATCAGATTTTTTTGTTTTGTTATCATGTACGTTACTGTATGTTTAACAAATGCCCTAGTGCTTCTGTTGTAATCTTTTGTCATAGAAAGTCTCATCTTGGCAATCTCCAACCGTTACATATCTATCTTCCTTTCACAGATGCCTTGAATTAACCTCCTGTCATATCAGCAAATAGTCATATGCAGATTAACTGGGAAAAACGCATAATAATAAGCTCATTAAACTTCTCATATCCTTTCGGAGAAAACACAGAGCCCTTGTAAACTTCCACACAAATCAGTGGTTGCCGTTCCAAGGAGAGGGCGTTTTCAAAGCGTTTGACCTGTCCTCGCTGAGAGAGGAACACTGATTTGCATCAAAGGCGTTAATTAGACAGAAAAGAGAACCCTCAAAGATGCCATATGGAGAGGCTTCCTAACGGCGGGTGTCTTGCAGTCACTTGCAGCCCTCTGCTGTGTGCATATGCTACTTTGAGTCAGGAGATATTTTGAATGACTGAAGGCCTCAAGGTAAGAACTCCACATGCCACTGAATGAGAGCTATGAAGCAGAGAATGTCACACAGTGACTTGGGTAGGTGTGTATGAAACTATTTTTTTTTTTTTTTACAGAAAGTATTTCACAGTAGCTAAATAATTTAAATAGTTTGTAGAATTGTGTCAACTATCAAAGACAGACAGATGGACAAACACACACACATACATAAAACTGAATGAAAATTGCAAAAATAATTACTGTATCCAAACAGGTTTCCCTGTGCCAAATCCTCCCATGTGCCATTGGTCACCCCGTCCCAAACTCACACCATTGGCTGCAGTGTCAGTGTGGTTCTGATCATCAAGCTGTTGTAATAGAATTCTACATTAATCAAATTTAGCATATTTATTTTAATGGGAATAAATGGCTTTGTAAAAGGAACAAATGGTATCTTGATACATGCAAGCATGTCTTGCACGAACTGACCAAAATACGCACAAGCATTTCCAGCGGGGTCATATTTGATGCTTAATCAAATATAATGAACAGCAGGAGGGGTGATCTGAGAACAGATGGGTACTGACAAGATGGAGGAACTGACTGAGTTATGAGAGTTCTTTGTGTGGGTAGGTCAGTTTTCTATTTATTTACTTCTTTTTTGGAACAAACATCCTAAACAGATTTTTGAAAGGAGCTCTTTCTGTTCACAGAAACCATAGAAACAAATGGCATTTGCAATATATTAAAAACCTCCAGTGAAGTAGAAGTAACAATAATTTGACAATGTAATTAGAGATAAATGCTATTTAGAAATAAAATTAAATTAAATATATGCCTTCTTATAACTTCTTGGTGCCAAAATAAATACAAGAGCACAGGAAAACTGCATGTCAAACCATTTCATAGGGTCTTTAGGGAAATATACAAGAAAAAAGAGCGAAGACCTAAAGTTGTGAGAAGGCTCTAATAATAGCAATGACACATTCAGAGTCAAGCCCTGAGTGAGCCTGAAGTGACAGGGTGTCAGAAGTTTATCCTCTGATTTGTGGCAGAGTCAATTATCCAGACACATTGTGAAAAAAGCTAAAGAGAAGATACTAACAAAGCATCCATGTTATAGCAGCCTGTCTTCGGTAACAATTAAAGGGACAATTTACCCAAACAATAAATATTTTGTTATCATTTACTCTACCTTCTGTAAAGAGAGAGAGATTTTTGAACAATATTCTGGTGGCTGTTTTCTATTCAATTATAATAAACATGGACTAAAGCTTCAAGAAGGACAAGAAATCACCCTAAAGGTATCATAAAATTGGTCTATGTAAGTCGTGCGCTACATTCAAAGTCTTTTAATGCCTTTGTGTGAGAAACAGACTGAACTGAAAGTTCTCATTCACCGAAAGTCTCATTAAAGGTGAGTAAATGATGACATTTTCATTTCTTCATGAACTTTTTATTTAAATAGTGCATGTCAAGTCATAAATATTTTCTGTTGTTGCAATTTCTGTTTTCACTAGAGAAAAGAAAGCTGATCCATTATTCTACACATTTCTAAAGTAGCACACAATAGAGGGAAAAAAAAGTTGTTTGTCTTCTTGAAGCAAAGTTTCGGCTTAGGATTTGAGACTTTATGCCTCTGTCTGGGTTTACCGTGTTCGATTTAAAAGGGACGACAGCGTCGCATTTTCACGAGTGAGTGGATGTCTGTCATGTTTTCCTCAAGAACTCCCACAGACTTCAACATGATAAAGAACCCTAGCAATCCACAGCGTCAACTGGGATATCTAACTTAGATATATTTTTCAAAAATCCCTTTTAGCAGGGCACTTTTATCAACAGAAATCCGTGCTGCGTTTGCACCTCGCCCAGAATCAGGCATGCACGGTTTTCGAGAGCAGCCTGTCGAGAGGAATCACAAAGGAGAGCAAACGTCAGCCCGAATCTCCTGCGCTATATATAATAATCTACATGTTTGTCTGGAGTAATTATGAAGGTTATAATTGTTGATCCATTATTACAAAGCCTTAGGTAACTCACCATATGACTAACCTCCCTCTTGATTAGATTTACCAGGGCCTCCGAGGTTTCTATTTGGATCTCCACATGGAATCAATTACAGCAGGCAAATCTTATTTATCAAATATTGGAGATTTATGTATGCTGAGAGCAGCGTAGGCTGTTTACTTTGTTATTGTGCCATGCTGCGGCTGAAGATTGCTCATCACTCAGCGGTGGCCCAAGTCAACTCCACGGTACCACTGGGCGGCCATTTTCCATGGTGATGTATGCTAGTGGCAGTCACCTTTCAGAACTCACCAAATCTATTCCTTCATTTCAGAATTCGACCCTTCAAGGTCCCTCAGCAGCAGGCGCATTATAAATTTGGCCCATTACTGGAACCCAGAAGATATTGAAAATATCGAATGAGGTTCTGCTTGAAGGAGAGTCAACAAAGAGAACCGGTGCAGTATGTTTCCCTCAATGCCTCGGATGATCTTTTGCGCTAGACTACTTATCGCGCACAAACTTGTTCAATTTGATTACCGCGAACCTACTGCGCTATTAGATAACACACTCGGTTAGAGACATTACAAGCAAATATCGATACAGGGTTGAGATGTCACAAAGCCCTCCTTTGAAAACGCCATGAAAGACAGAGGAGAAAAACACTGAGGTGTTTCACAAACATAGTGTTTTTCAGCTTTCTCCCTGGAGGCATGACTGAATTGAATCATGTGTTGGTCAGGGCAGGAACACGCATGGGAAAAAATGAAGTCGGGAATGCCTTCGAGCCTGGAATTGGTCCATAGGCACGCTTTAGTCTGTAGGGAATGATGAGCAAATCATAAGACGATCAAACATTATGTGCCAAAGAGGTGGCTCTTCATGTCCATCATTTAAAATGTATGGGCTAAGGTTAGGATATGGTCACCATAATCAAACATCCATAGCCTACAGACCCTCAATATAACAGGGTCTCTTTACCAGGGGCGCTTTCTCTGAGGAGAATAGAGAGGCAGTGCCTCTGCACTGGGGGGAAAAAGAAAGAAAGAAAATAATCGACAGAAAATACAGTTGCTGCCTAATGGCTAGAAAAAGATGACTATTAATATGATTAATAATTACAAATACTCATTTAAGTCTATTATTACACTTATTATTTTTGTAGCAATGTCAAAAATGTTTTAAAATGTTTTTTTGTCAGACATATACAGTCAAGCCCAAAATTATTCATACCTCTGGCAAATTCTGACTTAAAGTTACTTTTATTCAACAAGCAATTTTTTTTTTTTTTTGACCGGAAATGACACAGGCTTCTCCCAAAAGATAATACGATGATGTACAAGAGGCATCATTGTGGAAAAAAAAATTTTCTCAGCTTTTATTTACAATTGAACAAAAAGTGGCATGTCCAAAATTATTCATACCCTTTGCAAACTGTCACAGTCTATGGGAAAATCCAAAGTTCTATACCATTCCAAATAGTCCAAGCTGTTCTAAAGCATCCTAATTACCCTGATTCATTGGGAACAGCTGTTTCAATCAACTCAACAGGCGAAAAACAGAAGCTCTCTGCTGTTGGTTTGTGGACAGTCATGGCTAAGACAAAGGAGCTGCTCACAAGTCAGGAAAGGGCTATAAGACCATATCTATGTTTTGAAGTTCCAGTGGCTACAGTGCAAAGTATTATTAAAAGATACAAGATGTTCCGCACTGTAAAAAATCTCAGAGGATGTGGTCGGAAGCCAAAACTGACACCTGTGTTGGCCAGGAGGATAGGGGGAGAGGTAAAAAAGAATCACCACCCAGGCCATCCTGATGAATCTGCCCTGCTGAAAAAAACAGCATATGCTGGTTAGGTATGTTTTGGTGCTGGGATGCTGGTTTTAGCTGGTATATGCTGGTCCTTTGCTGGTTTATGCTGGTCCCTTGCTGGTTTTTGCTGGTTTATGCTGGTCATGTTGCTGGTTAATGCTGGTCCTTTGCTGGTTTATGCTGGTCATGTTGCTGGTCAACATGACCAGCATAAACCAGCAAAGGACCAGCAAGGGACCAGCATAAACCAGCAAAGGACCAGCATATACCAGCTAAAACCAGCATCCCAGCACCAAAACATACCTAACCAGCATATGCTGTTTTTTCAGCAGGGTGGGCTCTGCTGGTGGCAACATCTCAAGGCAGACAGTCCAACAGACACTGCACACCGCTGGGTTCCACGGACGCACACCAAGGAGGACACCACTTCTCAAGATAAGGCACACAAAAGCCTGCTTGTCCTTTGCAAATGCTCATCTGGACAAAGAATATGACTGGTCTTCTGTTTTATGGTCAGATGAAACAAAAATGTAATTGTTTGGCCACAATGTTGTAGCCTTCATTTGGCATAAAAAGTAGAAGCCTTCAACCCTAAGAACAGCATCCCCACTTTCAAACATGGAGGTGGGAACCTAATGTTTTGGGGGTGTTTTTCAGCCGGTGGACCAGGGAACCTAATCACAGTAAACGGCACCATGAAAAAGGAGCAATACATCAAAATTCTCAACAACAACATCAGGCAGTCTGTAGAGAAACTTGGCCTTGGGCACCAGTGGACAGTTCAGCACGACAACGTCCGAAAACACACAGCAAAAGTGGTGAAGAAATGGTTAGCAGACAAAAACATTAACGTTTTGCAGTGGCCCAGCCAGAGTCCTGACTTAAATCCAATTGAGAATCTGTGGAGGGAACTAAAGATCAGGGTGATGGCAAGGAGACCCTTGGAGTTCATCGCTAAAGATGAATGGGCAAAAATACCAGTGGAGACATGCAAAAAGCTAGTCAGCAGTTATAGGAAGCATTTGATTGCTGTAATAGCCAATAAAGGCTTTTCTGTTGATTATTGAGAAGGGTATGAATAATTTTGGACATGCCACTTTTTGTTCAAATGTAAATAAATCTTCTGGGAGATGCCTGTGTCATTTCTAATAAAATAAATAAATAAATAAAATAAAAATAAAAACTTGCTGGTTGAATAAAAGTAACTTTAAGTCAGAATTTGCCAGGGGTATGAATAATTTCGGGCTTGGTTGTAAATATGTGACTCTGGACCACAAAACCAGTCTTAAGTCGCTGGGGTATATTTGTAGCAATAGCCAAAAATACATTGTATGGGTCAAAATTATTGATTTTTCTTTTATGTCAAAAATCATTAGGAAATTAAGTAAAGATCATGTTACATTAAGATTTTTTGTAAAATTCCTACTGTAAACATATCAAAATGTAATTTTTGATTAGTAATATGCATTGTTAAGAACTTAATTTGGACAACTTTAAAGGTGATTCCCTTCCGGGAACTCTACACTGCGTCCTGAGACACTTTGGGGAACGCCATTGGCGGGCCGCACTCTGAGTCATGTCCAACGTCCAATGAGAAACGGGAGTGACGTCACAGGCGCGGTGACGTCATCGACCAGGAAGTATATAAGCACGTGCGTTTGAAGCTGGCGTCAGCTTTTGTCATTCAGCGAGAGCGCTCTGTGTTATTGTCTGTCTGATCTGCATTTTGCAGTTTTTTAGTGCCAGTTTGCACTACTTTTATTTGAGCAAAATGCCAGGGGGAAAACGTTCTTTTAAGAACGAACGTTCTAAGGCGGTTCAGCAGCCACATAGAAAGTGTGTCCCTCCCTGCCAACGTTTCTTTGTTGGTGGGGATACACACGATCTATGTGTGGTCTGCTTGGGAGCGGAGCATGCTAGGTCAGCCCTTGAGGGGGTTGGCTGCCCGCAGTGCGAGCGAATGCCGCTGCGGTTGCTCCGTTCCCGGAAAGCCCTCTTTGAGGAGGGGGCTTTCACTAGCGTTCCCCGTGGGTCTGGCCCCGCTTCCGCTGAGGCGGAGCGGCAGCTGCACTCATGCGGTTCGCAGGTAGATCTGCTGGAGGGAGTTGAGACGGGTGATCCCCTATCTCTCTCCTCACCCAGCGGATCGTATGACCCCCTCTTGGATGAGGAAGCCCGCACTGCGGTTCCTTCCCTCCAAGAGGAGGAGTCAGCGCTCCTTCTGTCTTCCTCCGAGGAGGTTGATGTTGAGAGCGTTGACACCCCACAACCGCCCCCCCCATTCACCCCAGTACGAAGAGCAGCCCCAGCCGCAAGCTAGCTCCTCGCACCGGGGTGCACAGAAAAGGAGTGTTGCTACCCGCACCCCTCCGGCTAGCCTAGAGGGCGGGTTCAGCAACACTCCAAGCCGGGGTCCTCTAAGACTAGGCCGGACCTGAGGGTCGTCCTTCAGTCAAAGAGGACCTCAGCTAAACGGCCCTGATGGTTGTGGCTCAGGGCCGATGAGGGCAGCCCCTCTCGAAGACTTAGGTGCTTCACCGCCTCTGAGGAGTACGGTGACCACCTCTCTTCGGGGCCCTCAGGAGATTCGTCAGCTAACCCTGCCGGTGTTACAGGGCGCGGCAGTCTCCCGCGAACATCTTTCTCCGGTCTTTCCGCCCGGAAACGTAGCGGAACCAGAGAGTTCGCCACCCCCACGGGGATTTCCAGAGCGCTTACTTCAGGTGCATCCTGCCAGTTCGCTGTTACAGGCCACCGAGGTAGCTCTCCAAATAAATCCAGAAACCAGCCTCGAGAGGTTGGTTCCCTTAGTAGAATTTCTGGCAGCGTGGAAACTACTGCCAAATATTTCTATGTGGGTCCTGCGTACTGTAGAGAAAGGCTATCGCATTCAATTCGGCGCCAAGCCGCCACCTTTCAGCGGGGTATTTCCTACTCTGGTAGGCCCCGAGCAGGCTCTGGTATTGGAACAGGAAGTGAATACTCTCCTGAGGAAGGAGGCCATCGAGGTGGTCCCTCCTCAACACAGAGAATCCGGGTTCTACAGCCGGTACTTCATTGTTCCCAAGAAGGATGGGGGCCTGCGGCCCATTTTAGATCTCAGACAGCTAAACCTCTCAGTAAGAAAACTGAAGTTCAAAATATTGACTGTCAGACAGGTCGTGTCTCAAATCAGGTCCGAGGACTGGTTTGTCACGATAGATCTGAAAGACGCATTCTTTCACGTCTCCATCCTTCCTCAACACCGGAAGTTTCTCAGGTTCGCTTTCAGGGGCAAAGCTTACCAATACAGAGTTCTTCCGTTCGGCCTAGCGCTCTCTCCCCGAACTTTCACGAAGTGTGTGGATGCTGCTCTGGCTCCATTGCGACTCCAGGGCATCCGCATACTCAACTACATAGACGACTGGCTCATCCTAGCCAGTTCGGAACAGTTAGCAGCTCAACATCGAAATGTTGTTCTTGCTCACATGAAAGAGCTGGGGTTGAGACTCAATGCCAAGAAAAGTGTGCTGTCTCCATTACAGAGAACCACTTATCTAGGTGTAATCTGGGATTCGACCACCATGCAGGCACGATTGTCACCTGCTCGGATCGAGTCGATCCTTACTGCAGCAAATGCGGTCAGGCTAGGCCTGCTACTCACTGCCAAACAGTTCCAAGTACTGTTAGGTCTTATGGCAGCTGCATCCAACGTGATACCTCTTGGACTGCTGCACATGAGACCACTGCAGTGGTGGCACAAAACCAAAGGGTTTTCCCCGAGGGGGAACCCATTCCGCAAGATCAAGGTCACGCGGCGCTGCCTACGTGCCTTAGTCATGTGGAAAAAGCCCTGGTTCCTATTACAAGGTCCAGCGCTGGGAGCTCCTTGCCGCCGCGTCACGCTAGCGACAGATGCATCCCTCACCGGGTGGGGAGCGGTCATGAGTGGCCGCTCCGCCCAAGGCCTATGGAACGACCGGCATCACTCTTGGCACATAAATTGCCTAGAAATGTTGGCAGTGTTCCTGGCTCTGAAGCATTTCCTTCCAGACCTGAGAAACCGTCACGTGCTGGTCTGCACAGACAACACTGCGGTGGTCTACTATATAAACCACCAGGGAGGTCTGCGTTCACGCCCCTTATACAAGCTGGCGTGCCAGATCATCCTGTGGTCACAAGGGAAGCTTCTCTCATTGAGAGCAGTTCACATTCCTGGACGTCTCAATGTGGGAGCAGACGTCCTGTCGAGGCAGGGGCTGAGGCCCGGGGAATGGATGCTTCACCCTCAGGTGGTGAAGCAGATATGGAGAGTCTTTGGTCAAGCCCAGGTGGACCTCTTTGCGACTCAGGAGACATCGCAATGTCCCCTTTGGTACTCTCTAGTTCCTCCAGCTCCTCTCGGACTGGATGCCATGGTACAGACGTGGCCGAGGCTTCGTCTGTACGCTTTTCCCCCGATCGCTCTGCTCCCGGGAGTTCTGGAAAGAGTGCGCCGGTACGGAGTACGGCTGCTGCTAGTAGCCCCGTACTGGCCGGCCCGAGTATGGTTCTCGGATATAATCGCCCTCCTCGACGGCTCTCCATGGGAGATTCCTGTCAGGAGCGACCTTCTTTCTCAGGCTGGGGGCGCAATATGCCACCCCCACCCAGAGAAGTGGAAGTTATGGGTGTGGCCCCTGAGGGGGCACAACTCATAGAAGCTGGTCTCTCAACCGAGGTTGTTGAGACCATCCTTCAATCCAGAGCTCCCTCTACGAGGAAACTTTATGGCCTAAAGTGGAACCTGTTTGCGTCATGGTGTCATGAACGCCGCTTAGACCCAGTTCACTGCCCGGTTGGTACAGTGCTGGAGTTCCTGCAAACTCGTTTGTCCGCTGGGTTAGCTCACTCCACCTTGAAGGTGTACGTGGCGGCTATATCGGCTTACCACGCCCTTCATGGCGGCCTTTCAGTGGGCAAGAACCCCCTGGTCTCACGTTTCCTCCGCGGTGCACTCAGGCTGAGGCCTCGTGCAAGACCGAAAGTCCCTACATGGGACTTAGCTGTGGTGTTGGAGGCGCTGTGTAAGCCTCCCTTCGAGCCTCTGGAGGAGGCCCCCGATCGGATGCTTACCCTAAAGACAGCACTGCTGCTGGCGCTAACGTCTCTCAAGAGAATCGGGGACCTGCAGGCCCTTTCAGTGGCCCCTTCTTACATTGACTTTGCCCCAGGGTTGGCCAAAGCATTCCTTTACCCACGAGTTGGGTACGTACCCAAGGTCCCATCAGCGACACCACAGCCAATAACGCTCCAAGCGTTTTACCCTCCTCCATTCGTGGAGCACGACCAGAGGAAGTATAACTTAATGTGTCCAGTAAGAGCACTGGACACTTATGTCCACAGAGCTGCCCTGTGGCGTAAATCAGAGCAACTTTTGGTCTGTTACGGCCCCCCTAAGAGGGGGTGCCCGGCTTCCAAGCCTACTATCAGTAAGTGGATCATCGATGCCTTCTCTACTGCCTACGAGTCCTCTGGTCTCCCATCCCCGATGGGAGTCAAGGCTCACTCAACTAGAGGCATTGCAGCCTCTAAAGCTCTGATGGCAGGTGTCCCGATCCAGGACATCTGCAGTGCGGCGGGTTGGTCCTCACCTCTAACGTTCGTCAGATTCTACGAACTAGACCTCAGAGTCACTCCTGGCTCAGTCGTCCTTCAGCCCTAGCATTGCTAGGCCTAGAGGTGCTTAGGCGCTTTCCTCTATGGAGGAAAAGGATTTCTACCCTCTCGACCTGGCAGTCCTCCAGGCGAGAGGTGTGATATCCTGCCTCGCGTGCCCGAGGGCCGAGGCCTGTGTTCCTCTTGTCTGGTGGTTGATCACAGACAGAGATGTTTTCTAGTGTCCTGGCGGGTCCACCAGGCACTTCTTGTGTCCCTCTTGTTCTGGCCGTAGCGCAGACAAAGGACTACCGCTTCTCCTCGTGTGCCCAAGGGCCGAGGAGCCTTTCTCCCCCTGCACTGGTCTTGTGACAGGCAGCGGTTGAGAACCCTAGCCTCGTGTGCCTGAGGGCCGAGGCTCATTTATCCCTCTTGTCTGGTGGTTGATCACAGACAGAGATGTATTCCAGTGTCCTGGCACGTTCACCAGGCACTTCTTGCGTCCCTCTTGTTCTGGCCGTAGCGCAGACAAAGGACTACCACTTCTCCTCGTGTGCCTAAGGGCCGAGGAGCATTTCTCCCCCTGCGCTGGTCTTATGACAGGCAGCGGTTGAGAACCCTAGCCTCGTGTGCCCGAGGGCCGAGGTTTATTTATCCCTCTTGTCTGGTGGTTGATCACAGACAGAGATGAATTCCAGTGCCCTGGCAAGATCACCAGGCACTTTTTGTGTCCCTCTTGGTCTGGCCGTAGCGCAGACAAAGGACTACCACTTCTCCTCGTGTGCCCAAGGGCCGAGGAGCCTTTCTCCCCCTGCACTGGTCTTGTGACAGGCAGCGGTTGAGAACCCTAGCCTCGTGTGCCTGAGGGCCGAGGCTCATTTATCCCTCTTGTCTGGTGGTTGATCACAGACAGAGATGTATTCCAGTGTCCTGGCACGTTCACCAGGCACTTCTTGCGTCCCTCTTGTTCTGGCCGTAGCGCAGACAAAGGACTACCACTTCTCCTCGTGTGCCTAAGGGCCGAGGAGCATTTCTCCCCCTGCGCTGGTCTTATGACAGGCAGTGGTTGAGAACCCTAGCCTCGTGTGCCCGAGGGCCGAGGTTTATTTATCCCTCTTGTCTGGTGGTTGATCACAGACAGAGATGAATTCCAGTGCCCTGGCAAGATCACCAGGCACTTCTTGTGTCCCTCTTGGTCTGGCCGTAGCGCAGACAAAGGACTACCACTTCTCCTCGTGTGCCCAAGGGCCGAGGAGCCTTTCTCCCCCTGCACTGGTCTTGTGACAGGCAGCGGTTGAGAACCCTAGCCTCGTGTGCCTGAGGGCCGAGGCTCATTTATCCCTCTTGTCTGGTGGTTGATCACAGACAGAGATGCATTATCACTCGCGTCCTGGCAAGATCACCAGGCGGAGTTTCCATAGTGTCTCATCAGGTAAGTATTCCGGACACTGGATTATGCTAACCTCGTGTGCCCGAGGGCCGAGGTACATTCTCTCCCTCTTGTCTGGTGGGCTCCACAGACAGAGATGTATTATCACTCATGTCCTGGCAAGTTTCCCAGGCTGAAGTGTACCAAGACACAACTTTTCCACCCTTGGCCTAGCAGACAAAAACTGGGCAGGGCCTTGGAAATTATGGGGGCGTTGATACCTCGTTCCCCAAAGTGTCTCAGGACGCAGTGTAGAGTTCCCGGAAGGGAACGTCTCAGGTTACGTATGTAACCCTGGTTCCCTGAGGGAACGAGACACTGCGTCTCGGACCATAATTCCCGCATCCCTGCTGCGCTCGCTTCATTCCTATAAGCCGATGCCAGCTTCAAACGCACGTGCTTATATACTTCCTGGTCGATGACGTCACCGCGCCTGTGACGTCACTCCCGTTTCTCATTGGACGTTGGACATGACTCAGAGTGCGGCCCGCCAATGGCGTTCCCCAAAGTGTCTCAGGACGCAGTGTCTCGTTCCCTCAGGGAACCAGGGTTACATACGTAACCTGAGACGTTTTCTCAGTATTTAGATTTTTTTGCACCCTTAGATTTCAGATATTCAAATAGATGTATCTCGGCCAAATATTCTCCTATCCTAACAAACTATACATCAATAGAAAGCTTATTTATTGAGCTTTCATATGATGTATATATCTCAGTTTTGTAAAATTTAACCTTATGGCTGGTTTTGTGGTCCAGGGTCACATATATTATAGTATTGGTTAATTGTTGATAGTGTGAGGTAAATGGTGTTCCATATGTTCTAGCAACCGTGCAAGCATTTAATGGAACATTAAGTCACACTGACCTAAAAGAAAACCTAAAATGCTAAAAAAAAATTACAATTTGCCTTTTCATTTCTGAAGATCAGCCCAAGTCACTGCACTAAATCTGTCCCCATTTCACTCCAGCCAGCTATTAATATCTGAGAGAATTCTGTGAACATCACATATTATATTACAATAAGTAAGCATTATTTATCAGTCTATCATGCATACGCATAGGCACAGGATACCATGCCCAGTCCCTTCGCTCTCTGTGGTACACCACTGCTCTGTCTCATCTGTGTTATTTATTCATTTGTTGCCATGAATTATGAGGGAATTACTCCAAGCAGGCAATGCTACACAAACATAATTCTTAAACATCTACAGTGGGGCCCAAAAGACTGAGACCATGTAATAATAATACAAAAAAAAATAGGATCTCTTTTATTTAAACATGAGGGAAAAAGAATTTTAATTTTAGAATTTTAAATGGAAAACACATTATGATGTAAAACAAAGATATTCTGCACTATTTCTAAGCTACTAATCAAATTTGAAAATAAAATAAAATTAAATAAAAATGTATAATCCATCCATTTATCCATCTATCCATAACTCATATAAACCTTAAAACTTTATTTATTTATTTTCTTTTTACATTAAATTGAAGTTCAAATTGATCAAATTCAGAAGTTTCAAGTCCATTTTTTGCACATAAAAAATAAATACAAACTCATGTTGTGTCAATCACATTTACACACTGCCTCTGAAACTTTGTCCGTCATGAAAAATTAAGATCAGGTTTGATTTTCTAAGTTTTCGCATCTGTAGCAAGCATTTTGATAGAAAAGGATGACAAATACGAAAAAGACACAAAAACGCATGCAAAAATTTCGTACTCAGACTTTCACTGACTAAAAAGCTGAATTTCCATGACCTATAATGAACGGATCCATCCATTTGCAAGCTTTAGTTTTTTAGCTTTAGTTACAAAACACACATATACAGTACATTTTGTTTATTTATTTATTTATTTTTTGCTTTTAAATTATGGTTTTTATGCTTTCATAACCATAATCTAACCATAACAATAGGACAACGCAACAAAACAAAATACAGTATAGAAAAATTACATTTTTATACAAACAAAAAATCCCTGATATTCTGTTTTGAAAATCATGTTTCAGTTCAATGTTTCATCTGAATTATGTTGCATACAAACAAATAAATGCCTCACAATTTTGGCTTCCACTGTAACTGCAGATCCTACACTTATAGATCAATCTTTCAAACAAAGGCAACTAATATGATTGAAAATACTTTTTTTGGTACTTAAAAAACAATTCCTAAGTGATGGGGAGAATATAATAGGATTATTCAGTTAGACATTCTACTCAACTACTGTATTACTGCAGTCCAGAGACAGAATGGAGATATATGTGAGCAAGGCACCATGGGAAACATTCTATCGACCCGCGCAGCCAAGACTTAAGCTATTAATTATCTTTGTTTGTTTGTTTCTGCCTTTCTTTCTCGTTCCCCGTTGTCCCTTTTCTTTCGTCTTGGCACTTGCTCTTTCTCTACGCCCTGGACAGATGTGCAAACACTCCCATGAAGCTATAAGGAGACGGCATGGCACTGCAGTGACGCTCATGGTTATTCATATCACGGCCCTCAAGTCTCACGCCATCCGTCCAGCATCCTCTAAATACAGCTGTGGGAGTGGTCTAGATATCCAAAGTTACATAATGGGGGCTTTTATATGGTGTATGAATAAAAACATAAAGCATGAATAAATGCACATAACTGTCACCATTCCTTCTGTCCATGTCCAACCACCAGCAATGAGTTACAATACATTTTGAAGGCGCTATTAGCATTTGTCTAGCTGAATTCTGAAGTACTGTCTATACCAGCATATTGCAGCTAGATTTGTCACAATCTCAAAATCTGAGTAGTCAGTACCCTGGGAATGATCATGAATATTAATAAGCTGATAAAGTTTCCCCAAGGAGTGCTACCCATAGAAGGATTCCCATTTACCAATTGGGCATTAATTTGATTGACTGCTGATGCAGCCAGTAGACAGAGAATTCTGCTTGGTCTCAAAGGAATAGTCCACTCAAAAATGAAAAATCTGTCATTAATTACTCGCCCTCATGTCGTTTTAAACCCATAAGACCTTTATTCATCTTGAGAACACAAATTAAGATTTTTTTTTTAAATCCAGGAGCTTTCTAACCCTTCATAGACATCAACTGGTCCAAGGTCCAGAAAGGTAGTAAGGACATTGTTAAAATAGTCCATGTGACATCAGTGGTTCAACCGTAATGTTATGAAGTTACAATAATACTTTTTGTTCACAAAGAAAACAAAACAAAAAAAATTCAACAATTTCTTCACATTAAAACACATCAAACAAATCCTAATTTGCCTTCTGAAGATGAACCAAAGTATAACAGGTTTGGAACAACACTAGGGTGAGTAATTAATGGCAGAATTTAGTTTTTTGGGTGAACTATCCCTTAAAAGATGTTGTCTTATATAACTGTTTTGCAATGTTTTTTTTTTTCCCCAACCACAGCCAACCAAGACACTCTTAAATTATGATTAGAAATTAATATACTTAAAATTATGATTAGAAATAACATTATAATCCATAAAACTGCTAAAATCCATAAAACTGCTAAAATCCATAAAACTGCATTTTAGCAGCACCAAATGTAACTACAATAGTAATAATAATTTAAAAAATACGGATATGTCTGAAAAAATTAAAAAATATCATGCATTCAGTATCGACTATGCATCTTAACTCTCAATAAATGACTACTCAACAAACAGACCTGATCCACTCAGTGTCTACTCCATATATTTTATAGCTGTGTCTGCACTTTAAGCTGAGATGGGGGAAATTTTTGAATATGTACAATTTATAAATAACAAAATATCTGCAAGTCATGGTATGAATTATATATGACATTTCTATGAGCAAAAGTAAATATGACCTTTAGAAAATGAACTTCTGACTACTTTTCTTAGCTCTTCTTTTGACGAATATGACTTCCACAATTACATTCCAAACAGAGCAGTTTCTTATTAATTTGACTTTCTATAAATGCAAGCCCATTTTTCATTTCATGGTTTTTAAATGTCCCTTCTCTTCCAAATTGACTGTCTTTTCTATTGGCGAACGCAATTTGATACATTCACATAACACTTGCTCTCCATTCTCAAGCACCAGAGCAGCTCTAAGAACAAAGATTTTCTGGATCACGTTATTTAACTAACACATGCATTAATGAGATAATCCATTATGCACTGGCCATCTACAGTTGTGCAAAATATATTTGGCTACATGTTTTTAAGCCAGGGTGTATTTTGAGCCCCGCTGCTTGCGTTAGAAGAAGGGAAGTGGAATTGTTCTACAACGGAGTCTGAAAGTAATTTTCAGTAAGTGTGACTGGAAGCATGCAAAGGTGGCAATTATACGTCAACAACAGCAGTTCACTTCCGCAGTTTATTCCAACTCTGAACTGTGAGTTCACAAGAACCACACCTCAGATGTACTCTCAAGAGTTTGCTTTCACACCAAGCAAACAAACTTGAACTTTTGGAGAAGAGTGTGAAAGCACCCCAATTCTCCATTCATGAGGAAGGGCCAGATCTCAGGATAGAATATAAGAGAGGAACAGATGCTGATAGCCTCAATGCATAGGAGAAACCATGGAAACGTGAGGAGGACACTGTTACCCTGGAGAAAAGAAAGGAGTGTGACTCCATCTCCCCCAGAACTTCCTCTAGGCAATTTGAGTATTCTCACAAAGACTATTCATAGAACTTGACTAGAAACATTTTAGCTTCCATCTGTTTGCTTCTGCCAATATTTGAATGTTATGAAAACGTCTTAAGATCCAAATAACTGTATAATGGGATGAATGACAAATTTTATATTAAATATTAAATGTAGCATCTAAATTTATAACAATTTAGACTGAGTGCATTAAAATCTGTTTTTCTGTACGTGCAATGCAAAAAGTTCTGTAGATATTTCCCAGTACCAAAAAACCTGGGACCCTCCGCCCAGGGGCAACATGTTGGTTCCAGCCTGTCAGCTAAGCTTAACCTGAAGCACTAGTGACAGTAACAGACTTGGAAACTCGGGAAGAAATTTAGAAGGAAATCAATTGTTGAACTCAGTATTCCTCACACAAATCGCAAGACCGCTTTCCCCCTGGAGTGCACTTGAAGTTTCATTTCTCAGGAAGGAAATGCAGTTGGGAAGGAAAGGCTTTGGAAAATATTGCTGCTTTTGATAAGCTTAAAGTATGGGATTCATTTCACAAAACAACTAGATCTGCATTTGCAGAAACAAATATCAATGCTTTCAAGGCAACAGAATAGTGTTAAGGTTTGAGGGTAAAATGTCATAAGATAAAATTTGATAGAGAGAAAGGAAGAGAGATCAATAGCAGTATGCAATACAGACACATAAACAGATGCCGGAAAGAAGCCTATTGCAAATCAGTACACAAAATCAGATAGGGACTGTATATTAAGTTTGAGCTTAAGTTAATTGCAGAAAACTGTGGAGAAGGAAAACAAAAACTACTAGATACGCAATTGCTGAAGGAAACCATTGTTTAAAAAAAAAATTAAGTAGGCTACTTATTAGGCTACAGAAAAAAAAAACTGAATGTGACGTTTTTGGACACATAATTTCATGTTAATAGTAATTAAATGAAAATGTATTATAGTTTCATAGTTTATGCAAATGCAATCAGCTTTAATGTGCTTTTTTGTTTCAAAATAATTTCTAATATCTATTTATTACTATGTTTAAACTGCAGAATATACTGACAAGCATTTATGGTAAACATTATGCGGTAAACAGCACACAATTGTAATGAAATTGCATTTTAGTACATTTAAAATATTTAAACTTAAATATTGAAAAAAAAAATTAAAACATAACAAAATATTGTTAAAACAATTATTTAAAATGTACTTTTAAGCAAAACCTATGAAAGCCCATTTCCGCCACTGAATACACATAAAAAAGGTAATTACGACTCTTTATCTCACAATTCTAACTTTTTTTTGTGCAACTGTGAGATATGAACTTCTTATTGTGAGTTATAAAGTCTAAACTAGCAATATTATATCCTGCAATTCTGACTTTATCTCTCCCAATTCTGATTTTGTAAATCGCAATTGCGATCGCAAAAAAACGGCCTGTTAATATATCACAATTCTGACTTCATTACTCGCAATTGCAAGTTTATATCTCACAATTCTGAGAGAAAAAAAGTCAGAATTACAAGTTTGTATCATGCAATTAAACTTCTAATCTGACTTTTTAAAATGTGCACTTTAGTGTGTTAAGAAAGTGTACTCTTTTTATGTGCATTTCAGTGTCTTTGTATTTCATTAATATTATCTGTACTGTTTTGAAAATATATATATACTTTTGCGAATTGAAGTACACTACAACTGCACATTCAATACAATTATGCACACTTCTTCACAAGGGAATACCAGTGCAAAAATGCAAATACTGTGGTTGGTCGCTTTTTTCCAGTCAGACGGTCTCTTCCTGTCTGAGTGGGCAGTTCTTGGCCATAATAAGACACAATGAAGACCAGACTATGCTGCAAGATGAAATTTAGTCTAAATGAGAGTCTCAAATTTCAAAAATATTCCCCAACTGAATGCAAACACACTCTTACCCTCTTCCCGAGTTTTTTGGATGAATGCATCCACGCCGCTCTCTCCGTAATTCCCCTCCGACGCCACCGTGGAGACGTAATTCCAGCGCATGGCCCTGACTATATCCACCATAGCCTGCGCCTGATAGGTGTCCGGTGGTACCACGCGGGAGAAGAAGTCATAACGGGTGTTGTCGCTCAGTTCAGGAGCCGTGGAGGCATAACTCACCTGGGGAATCTGTAGGAGGAGACAGAACATAAATCCCACTCAGGCATTGAGGTACACAATTCCCAAAAACCCCTGCTGCTTCTGAGCTCACCTCTGACAGATTATAACATGCTCCATCATCCCAGACTACATCCCCTACCAAGCTCTCTCTTACACAGCCACAGGTGGTACACTCAAGACCACAGGGATGAGCGCAGTCCGTTCAGAAATAAGATGTGTGTGAAAAGCAACAACAAGCTGGTCAACAACTACCACACTTTCACAGACTAGTTTACAGGAACCCCAATGAGTTGAGAGTCTCTTAAAAGAAAAGCTCACTTCAAGTGAAAATTTCTGCAGTATTTATTCACCCTCATGTCTCTCCATGTTCTGTTTTTTGGTGGAACTCAAAAAGTGAATTATTCTGAAGAATATATTGGCTTTGACATCTTTAGCTCTCTTTGGCATGTTCACAAGAGTTTATGAGAGACGTCTGACTTGTGAATGAATCATTATTTCGTAGTTGGATCTTTTCAATGAATCATTTGATTCACTTCACAAAACTGTTCTGAATGATTCTGATTCTTGATCTCATTTCATTTGACTCAATGAGCCGGTTACAGTGGTCAACTGAAGTGGAAGAATATCAGATTATCAGCTTCAGTTTCAGTGTGTTTGTCACAAAGTATAGCTTTAGAAAGCTTACAACACACAATTCATATGGGCTACTTTTATGACACTTTTACAGTGTTTTTGAATAATTCAGAACAACCCAATAGACTTACGTCCTTCAAAATGTCATCTTCTGAGTTCTGAGAAAACAAATGAGGACATGAGAGTGAGTAAATTATGACAGAAAAAGGGTAAACTAACCCCTTAAGGGTCTCCCTGATGGAATCGTGTTGAGAATTCATACACAGGCTACACCGAACAACAGACACACAAATCAGGCGTGATGTGAAACTTAAGCAATCACTATAAAATGGATCGCTGGTGATGCTCGGAATACATTAAGCTAATGTCAGACATAACATAATGGATGGCTTGCACCACCAAGAATGTAATTTATACAAGTTTATTAACTTGGCTATTGTGAACATACTCTGGCTTTTAAGCCCACTCTCTGCAGACATAATACCAGCGGTATGGCTCCATTAAAAGGGATCATAAATTCATCTGCGTAGATGACAACAAAATATCAGCCAAAACAATAAACAAATGAAAGGTTCTTTCAAGATCCAAAGAGACTGCAGGTCGATCATCATTCACCTTGATATTGGCTTGAAACATTTATTGCAAATATCTAAAATACAGTTGTTTTGAAGTATAACTAGGAATTTTGTGTTGATATAATAATTACACAATGTTGAATATTGTGCATAACTGCCAGAATTTGCCTTAGATTTAACTTAAATAAGCATTATGTCAGTTTCAAATGCAAATCAACCCATGCATTAAATCTTATTCATGAATAGAAATGTAAATATTAAAATAAAATACTTGAATGTAAATATTGCATCTTAATGTAGAGCTATATATAGGCCAACATGCACAGTAATGCCTCTTGGTAGCTAGCAGTCTTGTTTTTCATACAAGAATTTTGCAGGTCAGAGGAATAGTGACAGGCTGAATGAATGTGTGTAAAGCAGCTCTTAATGCCTGGCAGGTCACGCAATGCTGGCATACAGGGTGTGAGCATGATAGCTGCAGTCTGTTGCATATTTAGTTTATTGGTTCAACTTCATAAGCAACTGATAGAAGCCAACAGCGATGCTTGATCAATCTGCAGAGTGGTTAAATATTTACCAGATATAACATAGAGTGGTGGCCAAAATTATTAGAACAGTATTATTTTCACCAGCTAGAAAATGGGTTTAAGTAAGTTATTTCTATCTTTTGCTGTAGTGTTTCAGTAGGAAGTATCAGTTTACATTTCCAAACATTCATTTTGCCATTAATCGTAGATTGTAGAGAGTTTTGTTTGCACAAGGAGTCTGACAACAGCCAGTGCTCCGCAGAGGGAACTAATCTCATCATACAGTCTGTCTGGGATGACATGAAGAAACAGAATAAACTAAGATAGATTAAACAGCGACAAAGCTACCTGAAAAACAATGCCAAAAGCTGCTATAAACTCAAAGGATGGTCACATCAAATGTTGTTTTAATTTAGTTAATAGAAGTTAATTGATAAAGAAAATCTATTTATGACATTATTATGAAAGCATCCTCATTTTACAGGGTTTTTACACAAGTGCCTACATTTAACAGTACTGTAGCTTTTACAGGTAGTTTTCTGGAAGCATCTTGAAGACGTTGCCACAGTTCTTCTAGATTTAGTCTGTCTCAGTTTGTTCTGTTTCTTCATGTAATTCCAGACAGACTGAATGCTGATGAGATCAGATCTCAGTGCGGAAAACTGGCTGTTATCAGACTCCTTGTGCAAACAAATAACAATTAATGGCAAAATGAATGTTTGGAATTGTAAACTGATATTTCCTACTGACACACTACAGAAAAAGACAGAAATAACTGACTTTAAAACATTTTTTAGCTGGTGAAAATACTAGTATTCTAATTTTGACCACCAAAACCTTTAAATTGGGATCCAAAAATCACATGGAGAATCTAGGATTTAAACCTAGTAAGTTTTAGAGATTTAAAATGTTAAGTTATTAAATAAAACTAACGAATATATAAGATTTGACACTGCAATCAAAAAGCAAATTTGTGGCATTGCCCATGTGATGTCCTTCTTTAAAATGCTTAAATGCTATTTACATCTGGGATACTTTTTAAATAGAGCACCGCATGACAGTTTCAGTTTGGTTTGGCAAGACATCTCAATAAGCACTGCCTACACAGTGTTACAGAAAAGCAAATGTAATCTCTAAAAATGACAACCAAATGTTCTTTTAACTAGCTAGAAGGATGTTTTTTATGGCCTTCCTGTAGTTTAAACAGTGGAGCATGGCGCTAGCAACCCCAAGGTCATGGGTTTGATTCCCAGGGAAAGAAAGAACTGGATAAACACATCTGCCAAAATTACAAGTGTAAATGTAAGTTTTAAAACTTTGGTACAAATGATTTAGTTTAAAAATAATGTTTTCTTTATTCTCCAATTTCGCTGAACATATGAATCTGTTCCTTTTTCACAGTCTTGTGATTTATCTTGAGTGAAAATTGCACTGGATGGGAAATACCCACACCTGCATGTCTGCAGACGGTGCATGACTTTGGAACGGGCCACACACATCGGTGCAAGTAACAAATGGCTGTAGACCAAAACACCAAAAAAATAACTCAACAGTCACAAATACCAGCAGAATTTTACGATTCTTGGTATCTCAGCAAAAACAAATATACAACCCTGGACCACAAAACCAATTTTAAGGGTCAATTTTTTGAAACTATGATTTATACATCATCTGAAAGCATTAATGTATGGTTTATTAGGATAGGAGAATATGTGGCTGAGATACAACTATTTGAAAATCTGGAATCTGAGGGTGCAATACAATCAAAATATTGAGAAAATCACAGATAAAGTTGTCCAAATTAAGTTCTTAGCAATGCATATCACTAATCAAGAATTAAGTTTTGATATATTTACTTAATATCCTAAAATGATTTGGCATAAAAGAAAAATCGATAATTTTGACCCATACTAATATCGTTGGCTATTGCTACAAATACACTTGTGCTACTCATGACAGGTTTTGTGGTCCAGGGTCGCATATACTACTGATCACAGCTTTATATTTAAAAAGGTAAACTCAAAATTAAAATTTGATTTTTCTTTATTGCAGTAGCAAATTCAATGTAAAAAAACTGATGAAATAGAAAAGAGTGCTTTTTAATTTTTTTGCAGGTATCTAACAACAGTTTCAAGTATTCAAATAAATATCCAAATAAATAAAAAAGTTAATATTTTTAAAAAATAATGCACAAACTATTGAAGGCTTAATCTAAGAATAAAGCAAACTACTAGTAAGAAGAAGCAAGCATTTACATCATGAAAACAAAGATCTGTTACACTGATATATTTGCAGCACATGTTGATGTTTTCAGCCAGGGATATGCTAAAATACATGTATACAAACTCTGTCAGGGCCAATAACTTAATGCATTACTCAGCAGAGAAGAAGCTAACTCACATGGCATTGAATGTGACAAGTGCGGATGGACGTGTGCACACCAAGTAATGAAGACTCAAAATATTACTGAGGCATTCTGACTGACAGTACTGTGGATGACACAAAGAAATGTTCAAAGGTTTTATTTTCTGTACCTAAACCAACAGCTGTAAAATTATTTCTACATTAAAGTTAAAGAAACCATTTGTCGGGATTGAAGAAAATCTTGTTTATATGCTACATCTGACCCTTACAGCAAACCTTGGCATCGCTGAATTATTTGTAAATGTCAGTGAAATGGTTCAAGTCACCCTGCTGATTTCTCTAACAAAGATTTATTTAATATTCTATGCTGAAACGAGGGACAGAAAGAGGACTGTGATGAATCTCTTTTCTTTGTGTTCAAACCTCTGAGGAGCTCTTGAAAAGAGAACCAAAGGTTACAGCTGTTGCTTCTCCTAACATGTGCATGTCGGAAGTAATTTAAAATAAGATTTATTAAACAGACGGTCTAGGTGAAGGGCACCTAATCATAGGCGGCAGCTTTGTATGAAATTAATGTGACTATCCCTATGCATTGCTCCGAGCCATGTGCGTAAGCGTACACGTTTGCATAATTATGTTTGACTGGTATATGCAAAGGTCAGAACTAGAGTTTGTCTAATAAATAGCCATATGCAATGTGCATTTGTTGTAGTCCTTTAGATCAAGTATGCCAAAAGCAATTAGTTTATTGCATTGTTTGCTATCGTTAGATGAAGCGAATGCAATTACGGCATCTACTGTAAATACTTGGGTTTCATCTGTCAACGAATGAGCGAAACGCAAGAAATACGCTATTTTTATCTGGTGCCGGTGGCATCGGGCGACGCAGAAGAGGTTTGTGGACAAACTAATTTGAAACAAATATCCTTCTTCCATATCTAACGGCTTCTCAACTGGTATCAGCTGTTGTTTACACTGATAGTCAATGCAATTTTCACATCTGTTACTGTCAAGCTGAGCAGGGCAGCAAATGGCTGAGCTGTGAGAACAGAATGACAAAAAACGCTGCGTAATTATTGAACAAAACAGATTGGAACATACTCTAGCCAGGCAAATGGTGTAACAGTCAGCCATTGAAATAATTTCATAAGCCTGGCTCAATTTTCAGCGAATATTTGCCCGAATAATTAGAGAGGAGGAGCGTCGCTCTAAATATAGAGGCCGTATCTTGTCACTGACATTAGCGCCAGTGTTGTGAGGTGTTTTAGGGCATCGAGCTACAGCTTATTTCTTAAATCACTGGATCCCAAATGTTGTAATTGCTTTTTGATGATGCAGAATCAATGGCTCTTTAGCCATACCGCATGCCTAGACAAGCCCATTCACAAAACTGAAGCAGCTCTGGTGCTAACAGAGGCATTTAGAAACTCAATCCTGCCTTTTTCAAGGCCGTGAGATAATTGAGAAATCTGCTGGTGTATTGGCCGAGCTTCCCTCACGTCTGACAGTGTGACAATCTGTTCTGCCATCAATGGCATGTCTCTGTAGTGACTTCCATTCACAAATGGATTGCTTTGTCTGCAAATTTGGTTCTTAACTGGTTTGCTTAAAATTTGGTGGACGTTAACTGGCAAATGGTTTCTCTAAAATAATAATAATAAAAAATGTGTTAATGTGTTTATAATAGTTATTGGTGATGAAAAAGTAATTGAAAATTTATTATTTTAATTTTTTAAATAATTATTATTATTGGGTCAAAGATGAAACGATCCATTTTGGCGTCTGCATCAAATAAATTTTTTACATTTAAAAATTCATAGTGATTGAGAATCTAATTTAATGTTCCTAATAACATTTGCAAAAATAAAATGGCAAAATATGGGTGAAATAATGTTCCATGTCTGTCATTCAAAATAACATATTCATGTAAAAATGAAAGAAAAAATACATATTTTGACCTGTACTTAAAATATATAAAACAAAAAAGTAATTATATCATTCATATTTTATATAATGGATATATTTATTTATTTACATTTTATACTTCTTACTCTAAATAAGACTGACATTTTTTGGTATATGAACTTTTGTTGCACAGAATGACTTTTTCTGTAAATCATCCTAAAAATGTATGATAGTTCTTACTCAAACAGGTCACTTTCTAACGCACAATAAAAGTCTTAAAAAATGCTTTTCGTCTTTGATCCACAGTCCACACACACACAGGTTTCCATTTTTTATGGAGACATTCCATAGATGTAATGGTTTTTGTACTTGTTGTTTTATATGCTCAGTATGGACATACTGTACATTTCAGCATGTATCCAAACATACAAACATGTAAACAAAAGCTTTATACGTAAAAAAATACCTACATTCTTTTGAGATGAGGCTGGATAAACAGCCTTTGACATCAACAACCAAATCTACGGGAAGACTATTCTGCTCTCTTCCCTCTCCTAAATGCACGATTATATGGTTTGTTGCATTTAATCACTTACGTTTAGCTTTGTTGTGACCTTATCAGAACATACTTGACTCACCAGTTGAGAACCACTGACCTTGAAACCAAATTCACCTGATACTTCTGTGAAAAGCATCCTCCAACATCCTCCACACAAACTCAAAAGCTCTATATAAAACAAGAAGCGTGTGTAGGAAATAAAAGGCGGTTAATTAATCATGAAGTGGCACACCTTTGAAATTCAACGTTCATCACATATACGTCAAATAAAAAGTCTGTTCATTAATAAGCAGATCTTGCTTTATAGCTGAAGACACTGACTCACCATGAATAATATTTCCCAGCATGCCTCAGATCTCTATTTAATATCTCCATCACTCAGGCCTGACCTTTGTAGATTTAGTGCTCCTTCGCGCACTGGAAAATGGCATCTAGTCATGCTTATCTCCTTTAGCATCTCTGCTCTCCCGGGAAGACTGTCACCACAGCGCTTCCTTATGGCATTTCTTTGGTCAATCAAATTATGATGGGATTCATTTTCAGACTGAACTCCCAATGCTTGACTGAGCGGATCCTTCTATATATTTCTACAGTAATGAGGCTCTCAGGTAGCACTGCGCTGGGTAATTCAGGCGGACGCAGTGATGAATTGGAAATTGGGAATATCATTTGGAAAAGGTCAAACTACTGATCAGAGGTAAAATGTATGAGTTAGGAAGGGCTTCTAGTTGGAGAAGGTACAGTAAGGCTTTGTCAGTTCATTATCTCCTTCAAGCAGATCAACATGTCACTTGTTAAGGTTGACAGCATGAGACTAGCTTAGCGAAGGAAAGGCTCAAAGAAGTTTCGGATATAAGCGCAGCAGGGGAGCCGAAACCAAGCAATCTAAAAAGAATCGACTCCAGATATCAGCTTGTTTTTTTGGGGGGGGGGGGGGGGGGGGGGGGGTTGTGCAAGACCGATTAAAGACAGGAGAGCTGTTTGCAGATTGTGGTGAAAAGTGTCGATTGTGGTTAGATTTACAGTAGATTCTCTCTCGTTGCATCAGATTTCTTTTCATTCTTTTATTTTGTCACAGTGGAGAATGCCTAAAAGGGATTGACTCCAGACATCAGCTTGTTTTTTTTTTTTGTTTTTTGTTTTTTTGTGCAAGACCGATTACAGAGAGGAGAGCCGTTTGCAGATTTCAGAAGTATCTGTTATTCAGCAGCAGGGTCAAAAAATTAAAGGGGCAAAAATTACAGCAAAATAAACAAAAATGCCCCCCAAATTCAAGATAAGGGCCAAAAATGCCACTGCCCAATTATGCTAGATCTATTATGGCTGTCATAATTAAAGTGAAATGAGAAGTAACTGAAAAGTGTCGATTGTGGTTAGATTTACAGTAGATTTTGTCTTGTTGCATCAGATTTATTTTTATTGTTTTATTTTGTCACAGTGGAGAATGCCTAAAAGGAATCAACTCCAAACATCGGCTTGTTTTGGGTTTTTTTTGTGGAAGACCGATTGAAGACAGGAGAGCCGTTTGCAGATTTCGGAAGTATCTAAGAAGTATCTGTTATTCGGCAGCAGGGTCGGAAATTCAAGGGGCAAAAATGGCAGCAAAATGAGGAAAAATTTCCCCCAAATTCAAGATAAGGGCCAAAAAAATGCCACTGCCAAATTACGCTAGATCTATAATGTCTGTCATAATTAAAGTGAAATGAGAAGTAACTGAAAAGCGTCAATTGTGGTTAGATTTACAGTATTTTCTCTCGTTGCATCAGATTTATTTTGATACTTTTATTTTGTCACTGTGGAGAATGCCTAAAAAGAATCGACTCCAGACATCAGTTTGTTTTTTGTTTGTTTGTTTGTTTGTTTGTTTGTTTTCGCAAGACCGATAAAACACAAGAGAGCCATTTGCTGATTTCAGAAGTACCTGTTATTTGGGAGCAGGTGCTGAAATTAACCGAGGTTTGGGGGAAAAATGGTTCCAAAATTGTCCCCAAATGAACAAAAATTTCTTTTAAAAAATGTCGCTAAATTCACAATGAGGGGCAAAAAAAATGCCCCTGACCCAATAATACTGGTCATAACTAAAGTAAAATGTGAAATAAATTAAAGCTGTTATTTGCGGTTATATTTACAGTAGATTTTCTCTTCTTGCATCAGATTTCTTAATTCATTCCCAGTTTGAGCAATTGTTGTGTTCAACCAATAAGAAAAATAATCAATTGAAGTCTTGATTTTCTAATACATTAAAAGCAATAAACAAATTGAGATAAGACAGTTCTTAGTTTCATTTGTAGCCAGATGAAATATAAAAATGTCCTATAAAATGTTCTATTAATAGACATTAATAGTCATTATTACAATATCAAAAGCAACAATCATGATAATGCAGCCTCATCCTCTAATAAGTTCCTGTTTTTTAATAAATAAGTTATTGTGCAATTTTTATGTAAACATATGTACATGAGCAGCATTAAACAGTCTGTGTAAATAAACAAATGCAATGTCAGATGCATGTTGAATTCCATCCTTGCAGTGTAAAGATTGCTTTTGCTGATGTTGAAAACATTTGACTGGTAATAGTCTAGCATTGTGATTGATTGAGGAAACTGGTTAAACTCAAGTATCTAACTTATTAAAACTGATACTCTTATAAAGGTTTAAAAAAGAAAAACACTTACACAAATAAATTCCTGCTTGCGAGAATAAATATAATAGAGTAATAGTTAAATGCATATATTTATAGTATTCTAAGGATGTTTGCTTATGTTGTTTGGTTTACATTAGGAGGGAAATAAACAAATTAGGCCCTCATATTGTAGAAAAGCTGTCTTGAGTTGCACCTTTGTGCTGTTTTTACACCATTAAAACCACTTATGCTGGAAATTTTCCAAAAACAACCTCTTTCGTACTCTTTTCCCCTCTCTGTTTAAAGAACATTAATCAAGAAATTAGACACTTGTTCAACAACGAGTATGTGTTAATCAGCACTGTCAGTGAGAAATGTCAAATCATCCACACAGAGTTTAGAGACCATCTATGAGTGATGGTTTTACAGTCGGCTGCACCGAATAAATTAATAAGATCCTGGTGGAACAGCCAACATGATAGCACCCTAAAGAATCGACAGATAGCCTAACAATGGATTACAGAAACACTTGTTAGCTGCTCGTTTGTTTCCCCCGTTTTCATTTAAAGAAAAATCTCATTTAGTTTCATTAAAAGCATGACACATGACGGAAAACAATAAGTTGACTGTGAACTCAGCTCCAATGAAAGACACTCAAAGGAATACGACTTCATATAGCTCATCTGAATCGGCATTCTGCTATTACTGCGGTGCGAGATGTCGCTACAGCCCTTCGATAAATAGGGTGGCCGTGGAGGCAATAACAGCTGCCATTAACAAGATGTGCGGGATAAACCCAATGTTAGAGAATTCCTCAACAACACCGCCATGCTACAGTATCTTTCTCAGATGAATAAAGGCGTAAATTATAAATGCTCACAAGCGGCATCAATTATTCAGAGTTGCCTCGATGCTCTAGAGCTCTCAGTGGCTGATGTCGGTGAAATATTGGCAAGAGAAAATACCACCTGCTTAATTATGGTGATTAGCTTTGGGGGCCATCTCAGCCTGCCTAAACCATACATTCTTACTTATCTATTTGACTGCAAATTGAAGCACTCTAGATGATGCATTAATAGCATGATTGTTGCTGATCTATTTGTTGCTGGGTCAAATCTTCCCTCGGAAATTACTTAATGTTGGTGTAATAGCATGTCACCGCTGCTATTTAAAAACCATAAACGGCCGAATCTAATGAAATTAATATCCCACGATCACGAGTTTGGTTTAACCAATTATAGTGGAAACTTTAACATACTATGCCTAAGCAAAAGGAAGCAATCTTTTTTTTTTTTTTGCTACATCTATACTTCCATATTAATACTTCTGCCACATATAATTTCAGCAAAAATGCACGGAAATAGCATATAGTGACACACTATATTCCATGTGTCATATAAAATGAAATACTCAAAATGAGATAAGATTGTCTTAATATAATGCATCTTGACAAATACTCAAAAGGCAAATTAAAATGCAATATGAAGTCACAACAATGTACATAAAAAATGAACATTTATTGCTGCATATTGTTTATATGTAACTATTAGAGATGTAACCATATTATCAATATTGTGGTACTGCGATATTATCGTGGTCACATGGCGATATGAAATGATATAGGTCTTTCTGGCAAAAAGTGTAGATTTTTAAAATATTCTAACATAAAAGGTCTTTAAAGTTGTGCTTTGGGCCATTATGCTTTGGCACAGTATCTGTCAAACTAACTAAAAATCGAAAGCACAATATGGCTAAATCTCTTCATCAGTTCATCAGACAGTTTTCGCTGCATGTTTCAAAGCGAAGTGCACACATCATTCAGCCGATCAGCTCATGATCGGATGTTTTCCACGCCTCAGAACGGCTCTGTTTACAGTGAATGCAGTGAACTTGTTTATTGCATATTACTAAAGCTGAAGTTTTCCTTCAAAATAAAAACTCTACTGCTGCTTCAGTCAAAATAATAGTCAAAATAAGTGCAGTATGAATTGCTGACAGCTACTAGTTTAAATGGGTTACATTACTGCAGTCCAAATTCCAAACATATCCTTGTGTAGAAATTAGGAAAGATGTATTGTAATTTCCCAGCTGTAGTGTAAAGCAAAAATAATATACTTATGAAATATTAATTTTCTTTTATTTTACAGTGCAATTGTTAAACAATATATGTGACCCTGGGCCACAAAACCAGTCATAAGTAGCACAGGTTTACTTGTAGCAATAGCCAAAAATACATAGTATGGGTCAAAATTATAGATTTTTCTTTTATGCCAAAAATCATTAGGATATTAAGTAAATCATGATCATGTTCCATTAAGATATTTTGTACATTTTCTACCTTAAATATATCAAAAAAAAATATTTTTTGATTAGTAATATACATTGCTAAGAACTTCATTTATACAAATTTATAAGGTGATTTTCTCAAATCTCAATTTCAAAAAAAGGACCCTTATGACTGATTTTGTGGCCAACGGTCACATATGGCTATTACCGTCATAAAAATAACAATAATATAAAATTTGTATTATTTGTATTATTATATTCCAATTTTATTGGCTTCTAAACACCAGTTTGAATGTAATTTAGACTGAGACAATATATCACAACTAAAAAGAGGGTTGAGTCACCTTTAAAGTTCTGGTGTAAGTCAAATAATTTAACTCTTAAAGTGCATTAGATAGAAGAATTTAACTTGAAAATGTACAAAATTTGAATTGAAGTCTTCATTTTTTTATATTGCAATAAATATCATATTGTAAAATAAAAGATGTTTATTGCAATATTAAAAAAAAGACAATTACAATTTTATGGACTTCATATCATGATATTAATGAATCGTGAGATTTTGATATTGTTACATCCCTAGTAACTATATATTACTTTTTGTTCAGAATGGAAGCAATAATTGATCAAAAATGACAGGAAAGTCATTTTTAATTTTACAACAGATTTCTATTTTAAATAAATTAACTTTCAAGAGTTCCCACTTACATATAATTAGCTGGAGTATGTAAAGCGTGTTTGGCGTGCTGTCCAGGGAAGGGCTCCGAGCTCGGGAATGGCCCGAACCTAGAGTACCACCCCCCCCCTCATGTATATGTGTAGAAGGAACTCGGAGTGAGGAGATGGGGTGGTGGAGGGATGCTGATAATCCATCGAATGGGTAGAGGTAAGTCAGCTGTATTTATGCATGATGTAGACTGACTTGAGTGAGTTCCAGCTGTGTTAATTAGGCTAAGTATCTGACGTGCTCCTCCCGAACTTTGTTAATAAAACATAATTTCTGTTCATGCTGAAAAAAAAAAATCATGGTTTCCACAAAAACATTAAGCAGCACAACCATTTTCTAAATTGATAATAAGAAAAAAATTATTGAGCAGTAAATCAGTACATTAGAACAATTTCTAAAGAAGCATGTGGCACTGAAAATCCTTATTTTAAATTGTAATAATATTTCACAATATTACAGTTTTTACTGTTAATTATTTTTGTGCATTTTTTTCCAAAAATCATTCACAGTTTTTAACTCAAACCTTTGAACTGTAGTGTACAGTATATATATATATATATATATATAGTTTTATAGCTGACTGTTATATAAATACATATTACCGTGAAGTGGTTATAAATTTAATGAACTTTTTTTTTTGGACATTGCCTCTCTTACTCTTCAGGCACTCACCCTCATTACCACAAATCATGCGAGAGAGCTGAATGCCTCTGCTGAAATACTGCAGTTGCTCGGTTGCCCCCCAGAGTCCTGTAGTCATATTTTCTTTACATTTGTTTCATGCCACCTCCACCTTCTCGACCTCTGGATGGGTAATTAAGTCTGTGCCTCCACAAGTAGCTATTTCCTCCGGTTTCTACACTTCGGAACAGAACAGCTATTATCATTCATGGAAGGTCACGCCACCTCAAGACATTTCCCCAGCAAAAAAGGGAAAGACTGACCAGTGTGCTGAATTCATCATTGTTTTATTGTGTTCTTGTCACAGCCCTTTTGGACTGTAATATACCTTCACGTGGCTGCAATGCTCTCTCAGTGGGTCCTCCATCCATTCAACCCGCTGTGATTTTCTCTTTCTGTACAAACAGATGTGGAATATGGAGCCTACAGAGGCCTGTGCAACAGTTGCATTATATTGTAAGACGTCTGTTCATTTAACATATTCATTTAGCGCAATTAATTAAAGAAAATAACACAATAAAACAAAACAAATGCACAATAATGATATATATTAATATTTTCTAAGCTTCCTATTGGAAGGAACATTTAAAACTGTACATGTATTTACACTTTACACTATGCATAAGCAAATAGGAAGCAAGCATATTTTCTGCTACATCCATACTTCCATACTAATACTTCTGCTACATACAATTTTAGCAGGAATGCATGGAAGTAGTGCATTATACACAATACAAAACACTGCACTGGGTACTGAATCCCACAATGCAATGCACTCAACTTGACCTTCTATATTTTGACAAATGCTCAATGTAGTGAACATTTATTTCTGCATATTGTTTATAACTATTAGAGATGATAGCAAAACTGTCTTAATATTATCGTGGTCACATGGCGATATGAAACGACATAGGTCTTCCAGGCAAAAAGTGTAGATTTTTAAAATATTCTAACATAAAAGGTCTTTAAAGCTGTGTTTTGGGCCATTATGATTTGGCACAGTATCTGTCAAACTCAAACTCAAATTCATTTTTAATTTTACAACAGATTTCTATTTTAATTTAATTCACTTTCTGTTCATCCTAAAAAACAAAAACAAATCATGGTTTCCACAAAAAAGCATTTAAAACTGTACATGTAATTAACTCATTAAAAAAATCTGAATTGATTAAGAGTTCTAGTTAAAACAAAACGTGCCATAAATCATAAATGATCCCAGATAATAATGCAATATGTATATATTAATTTTCTAATCCTCAAAATGAAGAAAATTTTAAACCATAGAGGCAATTAACTTGATTAAACATTTGTACTGCTAGTAGAAGTCCTAATAAAAACAAAACGTGCCACAAAAAGTCTTAAATGAGCCCAGATGGAGCAAATTCTAGATAAAAGCACAAGAAAAGCACACAAGCCTTTTTGCTCTGCCAAACTGAGACACGTTTAGATCTCAGCACGGCACCCAGTGCTAAAATGCCCCTCTAAATGTCAACGGCAGCATAAATACATGCGCATTTGCAAACACAAGCACATTGTTTTCGGTTTTGTCAGGCATTTTTGGAGAACAGCTCCGGAGCCTTTTCTCTGCATGTTCTTGTAGTTAAAAAAAAAACTGTGTGTTTGCAAATCTATACGGAGCTGAATGGTGATCGACTGCGAGTCAGCAGATCAGCGTTGACTTTATCACTAGAGAGAGGGCAGCTGGCCCATCAGGAGGAATGACAGTTCACAAGTCGCCGGAGGGGCTAAGCGCCTGCTCTTAACAGTCAGCCTGCAAGGCTCCGACACAGTGTCACAGATCACTCCAGGCTCCTCTGCCTCACAAAACTGCCCCTGATTCATAGCCACTCCAACCACCACACACAACGTAATGATAGATGGCAGTTGTTGAAAGAGAGCTAAACTGTTGGCTTATTTGCTCTTGTGACAGCGGAAATGAATATAGGTGCTTAGAAAAGTCACAGCTCTTAAGTAATTCATAACAATCAAGAGTACGGTGAAGCAGAATCTGTAATTTGTCATGCATTAACAGCGCTCTTTTGTCATAGTGAAAGCTTTGCGTTATCGCTGCCTTATCACTGTTATCACAAAAACTACAGTATTTACGGTTCGCTCTTGTCGGCGGGTGCTACGTTCAGACGCCGAAGCTGATAAATGCTCTTTGTTATGCCAATATTCCAAGCACCGCTAACCGCACACAGGGGAAAGAGACCGGCCAAGCAGATATTTCGTTTATCAATTGCGGGGGATATATGGCGGTGCATTTTTACTTCAAAATCATAATTCAGCTCCCGGTATATTCATTAAGACCTGAAAGCACTTTTTTACCCCGAACTTTGGATTTCCATAAGCTCATTAGTGATCATGTTCCTGCTACGGATCAGCAGGGTTGGCCCAAGTCGTTATTATGCAACAGCAAGGCTACGCTGTTTAAATAGGAATATTTTAATTAATAATGCCTTTGTGCGCAAACTCATTCAAATTCGAGGAGTGAATGAGTACTCTAAATCTTGTTACACGCAGAATGAGAGTTGAAATATATGTAGGTTTTGGTCAAACCTTGCCTTTCCCTTAAATAATGTGAATATTTTAATATTGCAAAGCTTATGATTTGAGCTCTACCCAATGAATATTTGATGTAAAATGCATTTAAACATGAAAGACCTAGGTGTGTGGGCCCAAGGTATTTATTAATAAATAAAACGGCACTGCATTATATAAAATGATCAAAAATGTAACACATGTGATTTCACTCATGTGTTGAAACGGTAATGGATTTTATCGTGTTTGAAATATTTTAAGAAACAGCCTCTGAAGAGCTTTTAAAGCTATAGCTTTTTTATTCTCAAGAAAGTAAGGAAGAAAAATACAGAGGATTTCACACTATTATTAATGCATTTTCCCATGAGACAAGATGCAATGTCTTGGCAATCCTGTTGTCATAGCATTGCTTCTGTACTGACCATGAGTTTATTCTTGATTTAAAGGGGTACTTCGCCCTGACATGACAATTCTGTCACCATTTACTCACCCTCATGTCATTCCAAAACTGTATGACTTTCTTCTAGGAGAAAGGAGAAATTCTGAAGAATGGATGAGGACTGGAGCACTCAAATGCTCAATATGATTCATAACTGTCAATTTTTTCAGCTGAAAAATGTTTCATTAACAAATTATACTGATGTGATTCTCAAGTTCAACTTGATTCAATAAATCATTTGCAGCAGCTAGGGAAAGATTACCAGTCTATTCCTCATGTTATCATGTTATATTATATGAATTCAGAAAGCTTGGAATATGTTGCATGATTTGTGAAAGAGTGATTCTATTATTGGAGATACATTTGGCATTTTATTTTGGAATCTGAAATTTTCCAGTATCTTATTAAAAACATTTAAAATTAATAATTCAGTGCTCACCAAGCACAACTTCCTTTTTTTTTCTTTTTTTTTTTTACGCGAATTAGGCAATGTGTAGAAATAACAATAAATCGTAACTTCTTGTTTCATTAGACAAACAGTCCTTATGTTCCAACACTTGAAACTGAGATAATATTTAACCTATGCATAGATTTTTTTTTTTTTTTTTTTTTGTCATTTTTGCCTTTATTATGATAGGACAGATCAGGTATGACAGGAAGCGAAGTAGGAGAGATATAGGGAGCGGTATCGGGAAAGGTCCTCGAGTCGGGATTCGAACACTGGATGCCCGGAGCGCAACAGCGCTGTATGTTGACGCACAGCCCACAAGGCTATCGGCACCGACTGTTTATGAAATTTTAAACAACAAATTTTTTTTTTTTTTTTTGGCGCGTGTGAAAATAGTTTAAAAACTGAGTTGCACCTTTAAGTAACAGAACTGACATAATTGTCCGGTGGACTGTTAATTCTGTTACCGCATTGTCAGCATTTTTATTCTACCTTGGAAACAGAATTTGACGGTAACAAAATTGACCATTTTATTACGTTTTTGCCAAGAACTCCACTTGCTAGAATAAATGCTAAGAGCACATGCCACTAATAAAATCATGATTAAAAGATGTAGACTTTTTCAGTGCTTCAGATCTTATCAGTGAGGGAAAGT